>NC_046363.1:0-300000 GCF_011125445.2 Fundulus heteroclitus
AAACACCGCCAGGCAGATAAGTTCTGATCCAGTAGTAACATCTATTAGGTGATGAACAGAGAACATAGTTAATAGCGACAGAGCAGGAGTAGAATAGCTGCAGGAAAAGATCTGCATACCAACTGTGGAGCATGGAGGGAGAAGAGTCATGGTTGGGGGTGCTGCAGCAGGATCTGAGCGGCCCGTTACTCTGCTGAGCATCAGAGGGAGCTCCAAAAAATGTGACAAGCTTGTTGACTAAAGCTGAGCTGGTCTGACCAGCAGTTGGACAAGATTCAGCTTTCTGGGCTCCTTCATTATCAGAAGTGAATGACTTAGACCAGGCGTGTCCAATGTGCGGCCCGGGGGCCGTTTGTGGCCCCTGCACTGATTCTGATTCTGGTCCACCAGCACAGGTGGCTGATGCAGATGGAAGATTTTAGTTTTTAATTAGGGCAAAATTATTACAGAAAAACTAAGTATTTATCTTTTAATAAACACACTTTTGACATTCTCTTTAATTTCACAGTAACATCTATCTATGACATTTAATTACTCAAATACAGACGTTTCAAAGAACAACTGAACCAATTAATGTTCTTATGTTGCTATACCAAAAAGAGTAAAGTTTATTATTGTTAAAGAATCAAATTAAACAATTAAAAGTAATATGCAAACTGGATGAATAAAACAAATGAGCAAAACCTTTTTTTTTATTTTGGATCTACAATGATATACACATTCATTTCCTACAGAAAATATGGCTTATTTATTTATTTAACATTATCATATTTTGTAGAGCAGGTAAAAAATGCCATTATACATATTTTGGTTTAGAAATTTGGTTTAGAAATACTTGTATTATTTTTTTACCCTCAAGTTCCTTTGACTTGAAAAATTTGGCCCATGAACAGAAAAGTGTGGACGCCCCTGACTTAGACCAACCTTCTTATTATATCAAATCCTCTTACTTTATTAAATAATCGACTTTCTATTGTCTCCACTGACAAATATCTTGGAACCAGGTCGCACTTGACATCCTCTATTTTGAATACTTATCTATGTTCCATAACATCATCAGGGATTTCTTATTGTTTGCCTATTTGGTCACTTACCACAAATGAAACCTTGAAACCAATAGTAAGGCTCTAAAACAGCGCCGATACATTTCACAGTATTAAATTTTGAAAACTATACAACGGTTTTAAATTGTACTTTCAGATCCTTCAAAGCTCCCATTGTGTTGAAAATGTGTAGAAAAATAAAAGCTTTTATTGACAGAAATCCTTCAGCTACGTTGTGGATCGTCGTCCCAAAACAAAAAGACTAACCTCTGTACTCACGTCTCACTGCAACCACTGCTGAATGGCTGCTGGGTGATCATTATTCTCTACAGTGGAGAGGTTTTTTTATGTCTGTAGTTTGCATTGGTGTGATGTTAAAATTAATGTTTTATTCTACGTTCTGCAGAACAAGAACCTGTTGTAAAACAGCAATTATGCTTTTAATCCCTTTCTGGCACGGACTCTTTATAATAAGATGGACGGATAATTCTGAGAGGGCGATGCTCTTATCAGCTGGTCCTTCCTTTGGTGGCCATGAAAGGACCAGAGGAGCCTGGCTGCTGGAGGGGGGGGGGGGGGGGGGGGGGGGGGCGAGGGGCGTGTCCAGACACTTGGCTTTAAAAACAATCATTTAGGAGAACTCCATCATTCTGCTGCTGACTTCCACAGAACCTGGATCAGACGGCAGAAACTCCACAGGTCCTCCGCAGGTGAGAACAGAACTCGTTTTCACTGAAGCTGCTCTAGAGATGAAGAGGATGGTACCGATGTTCTGACTGCTAGGTTAACTTTTATTAACAAGCTGCTCTGTGTTCAGCTCTCCTCTCCTGTTTTTTTAAAAACATCAGATGAACAAGTGAGAAATATGGATCATTTTAGCAAAATATCTGATTCCATTTACAGCTGCTTAGAAACTTTTCTGACTGCCAGGAGAACTTTTATTAACAACATTCTATTAAGAAACTGCTTTATTTTGTTCATGATCATTTTCAACTTTATTGCTCCCTGGATATTTTTATAATCATTATCTGGGAGGATGACAATATTAAGATTGTCTTCAAGCAACTGACTTTCATAAAATATAAATGAGCTTACACCAGTAAATATACTTTTAGGTGTTTTACTGCGCTGTAAAACTTTTAGGAAGTATCGTCTCTCTTGAGTAAAACTTCTGGCTACTCATAGTGATTGCATGGTATTTTAACCAGACACCTGCAGTTTATGTCAGAGTGAGACGTCATGCTTATACACCAGCTTTGTTATTTTAATGTTATTTTTATGTTATCTATTATGTTATTTTAATGTTATTTTCTCTCTGCTGAACTCATTGAGTCGTTTGGAGATCGATTCAACGTACAGCAAACAGTAGATACTGTCATTAAAAGTACCTTTAACCGCTCTAACACACACATATATTATATATTACCACCAGATGAATGGATGCAGGAGCTCCAATGATGTCCGTGTATCTGCATTAACGGCTCTAAATATTGGTTTCATACGGTTTAAGTTGAAATAATATTTTTAGGAAGGTTCAAAGTAGTAGTGAAGTTCTGGAGTAGTTTTTATTTTTATCTTTAAAATATTAGAGTTTGTATACCATTTTATGTTTTTGTCTGTCGGATTATACCATTTTTAAACATTAAATCAGACGTTATTATTAGTTGTGCAGTACTTCAGTCACCTTCCTACTGATTTTTTTAGTTCATTTTTACTTGAGTAACTTTTTGTTGGCCTACTTTTTACTTTTACTTGAGTACAAACACGGTGAAGTAGTTCTACTCCTACCTGAGGACAGTTTTTGGCTGTTTAAACTATCTGTGATAAATGTGAATAATGGAAAACTGCAGCTTGTGCATTCATCCATTCAGGAGACGTTACAACTGTGATTCATCTGAATGTTGCTGTGCTTGTCCCCAGTCATGAAGTCCTCTGGCCTGGTGCTGCTGCTGCTGTTTTCCTTCCTGATCTGCAGCCTGAGCGTCCCTCATGCGTCCAACCAGCAGGACAACCGCGCTCTGCAGAAGAGAGGCAACACAGCGAAGAAAGTAAAGACAGCAGCAGAATACTTTCTGAAGATAGTAACTGCTCTGAAACCTTTCATTGCTCTCATACCAGGGGCAGGGGATTATTTAAGTGCTATCATAGATGTTGCAAACAATGTTGCTGGTACATCTCCAGAAAAACAGCTTCTGGCTTTTCTGAAGGCAGAATTTGACAATCTGAACTTAAAGATAGATGAAAACCAGAAGCAACTGGAATGGAACATTTGGAGCAGTGGTCAGTACGGGGATCTGGAGAAGAAAATAAGTGTAGCATGGAATAAAATGCAGGATCTATTGAATAATTGTCCTGAACCGTGCGCCGTAAGTCTGAGAAAAGATGGAAAAGATAAAGTTATTGAAAATTTCTTCAAAAAGGCAGAGAAGTACGTGGGGGATCTGCACTTTCTCATTGTTGATAAAGGTGGATACAATCCTGACTATGCAAAGCTACTAAAAGACCATGTCAGATGTCATGAAAAGAGCATCAAAATATACTCCGCCATTAATGCAGCGCTCGTGTATAAGGCCATCACTATGACGCATTTCTATAACCGCTTTAATAACATTGCAACAGATAAAGATAGTCTAGCTAAGAAAGCATATGAAATATCTGCAGCTATGTTCCAGATCCAAAAGAACTGCATTTCAGAACCTGATGCATTTGTTGCATTAGATGTTCAAGACCGCATCAAACCACCAGTGAAGCGTACAGATCTGGCACAGGAAATCAGGAAGTATCTGGATTACACTTACGACCGCTACGACTGGATGGTTGTTGCTTATTATCCAAATCCTCATACTCTAAAGAAATGGATGGAGAAAAAAATTCTGACAGGATTTACTTCAGCAGAAAAGGGGGAGATTGGTGTGGCTGTAGCCAAACAAGCTCAAGGAACCCATAAGAAAACAAATCAGGTGATAACTGCCATTAAGGGGTGTTTTGATGAAACTGTAAAATGTGATAAAGTGGAAACTAAATTAGAGAACTGTGCTAAAGATGTGGATGGGATTAAGGTGAAGGAGATGTATTCAGCCATCAATGCTTACGTCCGTAAAAGCCATGACAGTGTTGAAGCTTTAAAAGCAGAAGAAGCACCTACAGAAGACTTGCTGGATCCCAAAGAAGAAAATAAAATCCCGTACATTTACACAGGGAGATGCCGCTCATTAAAGGGCCTTGACATCGGAAGCTTCAGGGTTCTGATTAAAAGTGACGAAGAGTGGATGAAGGTTGGATCCCTGTAAAAATGTGGACTGTGGTGGTGATAAAAGAGGGAAATGTGTCCCGGTGCAGAGCGCCCGCATCGGACTGTGTGAGTGTCAGGAGGGCTACTATGGAGAGAAATGTGAGGAGACCATGGAGGACTACATGAAAAGCTTATCTGGTAAAGAAGCTGCTAAATCACCAAGCAGCATGGGTCAGAGAAAATCCATCTGATATCCTCAGAAGAGTTAATTTTTCACCTAAAACAATCCAACCAAAATGTTTTTTAGTCTAAATCTGGTCAAAACCTTCAGATCCAACATTCCTGGTGCAGAAAAACCTCTCCTGAATATTTTGAAGAGAAGAACCGGCGGTCCTGTGACTTTAAATTCATGTTTGCAAATCTCTACCTTCCCAGGGTAAAACTCAGACGGGTCCGTTTACATGATGGGTTCTGGTGTTTCTAACTTTCCTCCCAAAGCTTTAAAGTGAGACTGCAGAATAACTGAGAAACTGTCTAATATAACAACACACACGGTAATTATTAACAGAGGGGAACTTTCTCCCTCAGAGCTCATTAATGTTGTAAAAACCACAGCAGCAATCCCCTGAGTCCATGTCTGAGCAGAGGATTCAGAATCTGTTTCGCGTTTTGTCAGAAACCTGTAAAACTGGAAGGTTTTTGTGGATCTTCTCATGTTTGAGCTGTTCTGCTGAGAACTTCCTGTTAGCAACCAAATGTTTTTCCTGCTGAGAGCTTCTGTCCATCTGTGACCAGGAAACCTAATAAAGTCTTGCCACCATGCCTTAACTTGTCTGTTTTTACTGGAATCGGATCAGAGGTGTGTTTGGTTCTCCGTTCTGACTGAGGGTTCTGTTCATGAGCTGATGTGGGTCCTGGGTGAACCTGCTGCAGTTTTACTGACGTATTGTCGGTATCTGAAGCTTTCATCCATAGGCCAATCAGCAGGAATAACTCAACCCTCTCAGGTAAAGCCACAGTCTGAGTCCAGAGACGCTTCCTGGGAAAATTAAAACTGATTAATCATGAATCTCATGATGTTCTGTTAACTTAATGGGTAAATCAGCTGTGGCACACAGGATGGTGGATGGACCCACACACAAATTAATGAGATAATTTGACTAAATAAATTCCTCTTATGTGTAGAAACAGATGTGTGCTGCATTGTGAGAGTCTTTCCTCAGCCGATGAGTTAAAGTGTAGCCTGAGGATACCGGCTGGCACGGGGCTGATTCTTTGTCTCCAAAGCACGTTAGCAGAGCTGCCATTGAAGTTTCACAGGTTTATGACTTAGTTAGTGCTGCATACTTTTGACATTACTAATCAGTAACTTAAGCTGCCTTAAAGAGACACCACACAATTTCAGTTTTTCCAGGAGGCAGGAAGGAAGCTGGTCTCAGATCTGTATAAATCCTCCTCAGCACCAAATGGGCTGCAGAGATAAAACGGAGTCGGTCCAGTTGGTGGAGATATTTGAAATATCTAGGTTGACACCTGTCGTGTTTCTTTGGGGTTTTAAGTCTCTCAAAACATGAACACAGAGACAAGATGTAACATTTTGGAGAGAGTGACGCGTTCTGGACAAACAATACTCATCAGTTCTCACAGTTTAGGTCCGTAAGGATCAACTCTGCAGAGAAAAAGCTCCTGAAAAGGTTCTGATGAACTAAGATGAAACCACCTGTTGTGCTATTATTACACATGTTTTAAGTTATTTAATGTTTAATAAATAACTCTCTGTCTGTTAGGTATTGTCTGGTGAATATCAGCCCAATCAGCTGATATCAGGACAATCTTTGGCGATCTTTGACGATCTTTTAACAGCAAACTCTGCACACATATAGAATGAAGGAGTGACAACTTCTCTTCAAGTTCAATAATTTATTAACAGAAATAAAATGAACATCCAGAGAACATCACTATATAATGCTGTTTATCTGAAATAACACTATATTTCAATCAACAAATCTTCTCTACGAGGCTTGTGAAACTTAATTAAACTACTAAGCAAAATGAAGATAAAAAGAAGCTAAGGAACTATGTACATACTAAAGAAACAAAAGACAAAGTGGTTGATCATCATCATCAGAATGATTCAGTGAATCCTGGTTCACTGCAGATCTAAGTTAAAGAACCAAAGTTCATCTTAAAGAACATACAATGAGATTAAATTAGCTTAACTAACTCAGAACATGTGGTATGTGTTCGAACCCATTCACAATGCAAATCCTGAGTTAAAAAAAACATTATTTGATTAAATAACATTTTAAAGAATGATTTGCTTGATGTTATTGTTATTAAAGCTGGATGACTTTAAATTTCCTGCATCTTGTCACATTTGGTAGACTGAACCCAAACACAACCACAGCAGAGTATAGTTTAACAGTTTATTGAAGTTTGTGGATAGTGGAGGAAGGAATCAAGAGTCTGTGCTGAGCTGCAGCAGGAGGATGGTGAAGGCAGGAACTGGCAAGCGGGACGGAGCCAGGGCACGGAGGCAGCAGAACCAGAAGCACAGCAGAATGGAGACTTGGAACCAGGCTTGACCAGCAGCACGACAGAATGGAGACTTGGAATCAGGCTGGACCAGCAGCACGACAGAATGGAGACTTGGAATCAGGCTGGACCAGCAGCACGACAGAATGGAGACTTGGAACCAGGTTGGACTCACAGCACAACAGAATGGAGACTTGGAACCAGGCTACAGCAGGCTGACGGAGAATGGAGGAACTTCGGACTAGACGAGACTGGATGAGGTGAGCAGCAGAAAAAGAGGTAAGCAGGAAAACAGAATGAACCGACGAGGAATGACAGAATGCAGTGAGCTTAAATAGTGAGGCTGACAGGTGTGCTGAATACTGGCTAATTAGTAGCCGACAGGTGTGGAGGATTACTGAACCAGAGACTGGAGCTGTATGGAAGGTGGAAAGTGTCTGAGTCTGTGCATGGTGCAGCAGACAGGCTGAATCATGACAGCACCCCCCCCCCCTCCCCCCTTAAGGCCGGCTCCCAGACGGCCAAACGAAAACAGACAACAAAAGAAAACGACCCACCCAGGGTGGGCGGAGGGAGGCTCTGGACGGTAGGCTATAGGGTAGTTCACGTGTGACGTCACGTGTGACGTCAGCACTACATCCGGGCACGGTGGTTGGCAAAAAACAGAGCTGCTCTCGTCTACTACATGACAAAACGGGTGATTTAGAGCGTACTTTTAGTTCGTTTATTTTTGGAATCTAAGCAATGCCTACGACTTGTTGTGCTCCCGGTTGCACACAGAGGCATTCCAAATCGTTGGATGTACGTTTCTGTCGTTTACCGAAGGAGGAAGGACGAAGAAAGAAATGGATATTTTCAATGAAAAGAACGCAGGCAGACACTCCCAATGGACTGGGGGAGCCATCATACTACTACAGAATTTGCAGTCTACACTTCGTCCGTCCGTCCGTCCGTCCGTCCGTCTTCTTCCGCTTATCCGGGGTCGGGTCGCGAGGGTAGCAGCTTCAGTCCCTCTCCCCGGCCACTTGGGCCAGCTCCTCAGGAGGAATCCCAAGGCGTTCCCAGGCCAGCTGGGAGACATAGTCCCTCCAGCGTGTCCTGGGTCTTCCCCTGGGCCTCCTCCCGGTGGGACGTGCCCGGAACACCTCACCAGGGAGGCGTCCAGGAGGCATCCTGACCAGATGCCCGAGCCACCTCAACTGGCTCCTCTCGACGTGGAGGAGCAGCGGCTCTACTCTGAGTCCTCCCCGGATGGCTGAGCTCCTCACCCTATCTCTAAGGGAGAGCCCAGACACACTATGGAGAAAACTCATTTCAGCCGCTTGTATCCGGGATCTTGTTCTTTCGGTCACGACCCAAAGCTCGTGACCATAGATGAGGGTAGGAACGTAGATCGACCGGTAAATCGAGAGCTTTGCCTTTTGGCTCAGCTCTCTCTTCACCACAACGGATCGGTACAGCACCCGCTTCACAGCAGACGCTGCACCAATCCGCCTGTCGATCTCCCGCTCCATCCTCCCCTCATTCGTGAACAAGACCCCAAGATACTTGAACTCCTCCACTAGGGGCAGCACATCCTCCCCAACCCGGAGAAGGCACTCTACCCTTTTCCGGTTCAAGACCATGGTCTCGGATTTGAAGGCACTGATTTTCATCCCGGCCACTTCGCACTCGGCTGCGAACCGCTCCAGTGAGAGCTGTAGATCACGCCCTGATGAAGCCAATAGGACCACGTCATTCGCGAATAGCAGAGACGCAATCCTAAGGCCACCAAAACAGATCCCCTCAACACCTTGGCTGCACCTAGAAATTCTGTCCATAAAAGTTATGAACAGAATCGGTGACAAAGAGCAATCTTGGCGGAGTCCAACTCTCACCGGAAACGAGTCCGACTTACTGCCGGCAATGCGGACCAGACTCTGACACCGGTCGTACAGAGACCTGACAGCCCTTATTAAAGGGCCCGGTACTCCATACTCCTGGAGTACCCCCCACAGGATCCCTCGGGGGACACGGTCGAATGCCTTCTCCAGATCCACAAAGCACATGTAGACTGGTTGGGCAAACTCCCATGCCCCCTTCAGAATCCTGCTGAGGGTATAGAGCTGGTCCAGTGTTCCACGGCCAGGACGAAAACCACACTGCTCTTCCTGAATCCGAGATTCGACTATCCGACGGACCCTCCTTTCCAGAACCCCTGAATAGACCTTACCAGGGAGGCTTAAGAGTGTGATTCCCCTGTAGTTGGAACACACTCTTTTTAAATAGGGGGACCACCACCCCAGTCTGCCAATCCAGGGGAACTGCCCCCGATGTACACGCAATGTTGCAGAGCCGCGTTAACCAACACAGCCCCACAACATCCAGAGCCTTAAGGTACTCCGGGCGAATCTCATCCACCCCCGGGGCCTTGCCACTGAGGAGCTTTTTAACAACCTCGGCAACCTCAGCACCAGAGATGGGAGAACCCGACCCAGAGTCCTCAGACTCTATTTCCGCAACAGAAGACGTGTTGGTGGGATTAAGGAGGTCTTCAAAGTATTCCGCCCACCGAAACACAACGTCCCGAGTCGAGGTCAGCAGCACACCACCCCCACTGTAAAAAGTGTTGGTACTGCACTGCTTCCCCCTCCTGAGACACCGGATAGTGGACCAGAATCGCTTCGAAGCCGTACGGAAGTCTTTCTCCATGGCCTCTCCGAACTCTTCCCACGCCTGAGTTTTTGCCTCGGCGACCAGCCGAGCCGCCTGCCGCTTCGACTGCCGGTACATATCAGCTGCTTCCGGAGTCCCACAGGCCAAAAAAGCCCGATAGGACTCCTTCTTCAGCTTGAAGGCTTCCCTCACCGCTGGTGTCCACCAGCGGGTTCGAGGGTTGCTGCCGCGACATGCACCGACAACCTTGCGGCCACAGCTCCAACTAGCCGCCTCAACAATAGAGGCGCGGAACATGGTCCATTCAGACTCAATGTCCCCCGCCTCCCTCGGGACGTGTTTAAAGTTCTCCCGGAGGTGGGAGTTAAAGCTCCGCCTCACAGGGGACTCCGCCAGACGTTCCCAGCAAACCCTCACAGTACGTTTGGGCCTGCCCGGTCGGACCGGCTTCCTCCCCCGCCATCGGAGCCAACTCACCACCAGGTAGTGGTCGGTGGAGAGCTCCGCCCCTCTCTTCACCCGAGTGTCCAAGACATACGGCCGCAGATCAGATGAAACGACAACAAAGTCGATCATTGAACTGCGACCTAGGGTGTCCTGGTGCCAAGAGCACATATGGACACCCTTATGCTTGAACATGGTGTTTGTGATGGACAATCCATGACGAGCACAGAAGTCCAACAACAAAACACCACTCGAGTTCAGATCAGGTGGGCCATTCCTCCCAACCACGCCCCTCCAGGTCCCACTGTCATTGCCCACGTGAGCGTTGAAGTCCCCCAGCAAAACGAGGGAGTCCCCAGGAGGGGCACTCTCCAGTACCCCTTCCAATGACTCCAAAAAGGGTGGGTAATCTAAACTGCTGTTTGGCGCATAAGCGCAAACAACAGTCAGAACCCGTCCCCCCACACGAATGCGGAGGGAGGCCACCCTCTCGTTCACCGGGGAAAACCCCAACGTGCAGGCACCGAGATGGGGGGCAACAAGTATGCCAACCCCAGCTCGGCGCCTCTCACCATGGGCAACTCCAGAGTGGAAGAATGTCCAGCCCCTCTCAAGGAGACTGGTTCCGGAGCCAGAGCGGTGCGTCGAGGTGAGTCCGACTATCGACGTGAGTCGGAACCTCTCAACCTCGCGCACAAGCTCAGGCTCCTTCCCCACCAGAGAGGTGACATTCCACGTCCCAAGAGCCAGCTTCTGCAGCTGAGGATCGGAACGCCAAGGTCCCCGCCCTCTACTGCTACCCGTTACACAATGCACCTGACCCCTTTGGCCCCTCCGACAGGTGGTGAGCCCGTCGGAAGGGGGACCCATGTCGCCTCTTCGGGCTGAGCCCGGCCGGGCTCCATGGGCAAAAGCCCGGCCACCAGACGCTCGCCAACGTGCCCCACCTCCAGGCCTGGCTCCAGAGTAGGGCCCCGGTGACCCGCGTCCGGGCGAGGGAACACGAGGTCCAATAATCGTACTCATCATAAGGGCATTTTGGGCTGCGCTTTGTCTGATCCCTCACCTAGGACCTGTCTGCCTTGGGTGACCCTACTAGGGACTTAAAGCCCCTGACAGCATAGCTCCTAGGATCATTGGGACACTCAAACCCCTCCACCACGGTAAGGTGGCAGCCCAGGGAGGGGCAGTCTACACTTCATCTCCGGTAAATACAACTTAATTCTGCTCTAGTCATTGTTCTACTTAAATAGCGGCGGAGGGGAGGTGGCGATCGCTACACGGGCCGGAGAAGCGGCCCGTGTAGCGATCGCTACAGCAGCAGCAGCAGCCGGCGCCGCTGTCTGAAGCAGCAGACAGCGGCGGTGGCTGCTGCTGCTCCATTACGCCCCCGTTCACGGGCACTAGTACTCGTCAGTTTCGCAGTTTGCGTCCGCCATTGTGTTCGTCTTTTGCCAACCAGTCCGGCGCGCATGCGCGAAAATCCCGGATCGGCTGAGCAGTTTGCAGCTGGTCCATTAAAGTCCTCTTGTCTTGGTTTTGTACAAGAGGCTGTCCACTTCTGTTGTGGATGAAAGCGGCAGGGATGCTTAAGTCCTTGACTGTTGCGAAGACGTTCGCAGCTTTGATAAGTGGGGACCCCGACCATTATACCAAAAAGGCGACCATCAGATGTGAGGCCTTTCATTTTAGTTGGTTGATCGTGCTAAGGACGAGTAGAAAATAATAATAAAAACACAAAAAAAGGATAAAATAAATAAAAACAAACAAAAAAAAAGTCTGGATGCAGAAGAGTCCGTGTAATGGGTAAAAGGCAGAGGTTTTTCAGGGTCAAGCCTTGCCCCAAGGTGGGACGTTCGATTTCATGCTGAAAAAGTAGGGGCCCAGAAGCATGACATGCATAAATTATTTGAAATGATTTGATTAAACATGGACATTTCAATCTGGAGAGACTCAGACGGAGAAAGAGAAAACGATTAACAAATTTATTTGACAAAATGAATAACAGTTCTTTGGCGCTCGGGCCCCGGCTGAAGATTTGAGCAGTGAATTCCGACGAATTCAGATGAGCCCATCAACGCTGAATAGGGATGCTCCCCCGGGGCCCGACACTGGTGGTGGAGGTTGGAAAAGATGACGTCTTGGAATGCTGGTGGAGAAGGGGAGGAGGTGGGTCGAGCACAGCTGGAAAGCGACAGGCGGCGAGGGTGTGGAGCCTTTTAAACGGAAGCTTGATTGAAGATTGGAGAAAGCGGGTCGAGGTCCGGAGGTGAAGATGACGCAGTAACAGGTAGGCGGAAGTCTTCCAGCTTGAATTTGCGCCTAGGCTTCATTTCTCACATAGGGGTTATTATTATTATTACTATTATTTTATTTTATTGCAGTACTGCTACTAAATAATAAAGATTAAATTAAGAGAAAAAAAGGAAAGCGAAAATTTAATAAAATTAATAAAAAAAGGAAACGGAAACGAAACTGAAAAGGCGTTGCACCGGGGAAGCGTTTACGTGGGGACCGATTAGGTACTTCCGTTGTGGATAAAAGTGTTCTGAACTGCTAATAACGACGTATAACTTTCAAAAATGGGTAAGTGTCCAAGTGTCTGCGAGACAAAGAGTTGTATCCTTGCGGGACTGAAGCGTAAAACCGCGTGTGGACGAAACATTCGTGGGTCGTAACCAGCGCACGCTGTCCACTTTTTAAACTAAGCGGGAACTTAGCGCGTTTAAAACATCTTTCGGCGTTGCCATAGACGTTTAAAAAATATGAAAAACATACAACTATTTAAGATAGTGAAAAAAGCAGGCCTGCACGTGTTTGTCTGTCTGAATGTCACTGTTTGTATGTAACTGTACGTATGTATGTATCGTTTGTAACTAAACGTTCTTCTGTGTGAATTAATTAATTCGGTTAAAATTATTGTTCATGGTTTCAAAATGATCATTTGTTTTGGGAGAACTGCAGCTCCGTAATTCAAATGACATTTTTAAGCATGGACTATGTTAACAAAAAGGTAAAGTAAAAGAGAGATTTAAATAACAAAGTTTGTTTTTTAACATTAAATATCAGGACCAAATTAAATTGATACACGGAGAGATTAGCATGGCTTGAACGGAAATATTTCAGCTTTGTTAGAAATTGGAACTGGTAATAAGCTTTACATAAGCTTGTTAAGTTTACTGTTTTACAAATTTAGGCTGAGATCCTATCACTTGTTTTTTAGCCCTAAAGTAATTTAAAATTACTGAGATCTCATTTCTTATAATAATAATAATTCATCACAAACCAGTCCATGTGAAAGAAGTTTAGATATAGATGATTCTTTTGATTTAAATAGATGAGAAAAAACTGTGCTTTGGACAAACTGTATGGAACTAAATATGAATTGCTTTTCTAAGGGTTTTCTATTCATTTATTTTATTTATTTTTTACTTGTAATTTGAATGCAACTAATGAGAAATTTTTAAAAGCGTCAAAATATCAGAAGTTCACATTAAAACGCGTCATCAGTTACAAAAACATCTGATATTACCCAGACACGCTGAACTGAGGTGAACCTCAGAGGGACAGTATAACCTGAGAAGGACAATAGATATGAAAAACAAATCTGACCATGATGTAAACATCTCAATGTTTATGGCGAGGCTGGGTCTGTGTGTTCTGGCCTGGGGGCACGAAAACTATGTCAGAGGGGAAAAATAAAATAAAGCCAGCTTCTGAAGGGTTAAATTCTAATTCTAATCTTGGTTTGTTTTGGGTAGCCTTCTCAGTGTGCTGAATTATGGGGAAAACTCTTATCATTTATAGAGAAACACTAGAAGCTCAAAAACTAAAAGGGAACAATCATTGCTTTAAAGTTTCACCCTTGACCAATTAAGATTGAAAAGGTATATATGAATAAAAGTATTACTAACAGCAAATACACATGGTCAAAGGACCAGAAATATATCAAAAAGGTTTGTAATAAGACAAAAACCTATGTCATATTGGAAAAGACATAATTGTGCTCCTTGGAAAACAATTTTGTTTTAGTTTTTTTTGGTTAATTTCTTTCGTTTTTTTTTGTTTTCTTTCTTTTGGAGGTGTTTTGAACAAAGTTTCAATGGAAAGGTGAAGAATAGATACCTTCCCAGGATCAGCAAGAAAAAGCAGAACAACATCACGTTAAAGTGACACTAAGGGGACCAGGGTTTAACTGCATGCTATTAACACTCTTGTTTTTCTCTGAGTTATTGCTTTCAGATTAAAGGAGACGCCACCTTTCTGCCAACAGAAGACTCTGAGAGGACAGTGCTAGCAGTGCGGTAAGGAGTCATAATCAGATTTGGACACTAAATTATACTTAGTTTTAACCAAGCAAGGAGATCTTCCGGCGAGAAAGGTGGCGTCTTAGAGATGTTTGTTGCTTTCTGCTATTAACAGCTCTATTTTTCTGCTTCTTTTTCTTTGCAAAGAAACCTGGTCAAAATGATAGGAATGTGCTAACATAGAGATTTAGTCTCATTTTAGACATTCTCAGATGCGAGAGAATGCAGAACCAGTGCCACAGTGACATGGGGGCAGATCCTTGGGAGAAGGAGAAAAGTTGATGTCATTGACTTCAACCTGATCCAGTTTTGAGTTTTATTTTGTCAGAGACAAAGTTTTTTTTTTTTATCCTTTTATTTTCTTTTATGTTTGTCATGTTGGAGGGAACACTGTAGTTAAAATGTTTGTGACTGCTTTGCTGTAATTTCTTTTCAACCTATGGAGCGTTTCTTTGGCAAAAAATGCTGGCAGAATTCATTCTGTTTGCAGGCGTGAGGACTGGAGGATGGATTGTTGAAGGGAAGGAGAATGTTTGGCTGCTGATAAGGTTGACATTAGACTGAAAATGGACATTGAAGGACTATGGCTGAGGCATCGGACAACCTTCGACAACAAACACAGATGAGTTCTGCAGACACGACTTCATGCATTTCACTTCAGATTTTTCCGTACACAATTAAAACAAAACACACATTACGAAACACATTAGGATTATGTAAAGGTGAAAACTTTTAAAGAAGTAACTTTATGGGAATCATAGAGAAACCTAATAAAGTGGGTATTATATCAACAGTTAAATAAATACATAAATTAATTAGTTTTCACTATATAGGTAGAGTAATCTGAACTTTTAAATAGCATTTCATTTAATGAACATCTTAGAGTAAGCTGATTTCTGCTACTCTGGCAGGCTTCAATAAAACGCAAAGAAAAGTTACTGGCTAAAAGGGATAAGGTTGCAATAAAATTTGCATAATGACACATCCTACTAACTAACATGGGTAAATTTAGGATTAAAGCATCAGTGTAAAATGGTTACAATATTTATGGAGATTTAATATCTTTCAACTAGAACACAAATATCTCAATAGTCTTATTAACCAGTTAAACATCCTAAGGGGAAAAAAACACATAACACTGAGCTTAGCAAACCTTTAACCTGACAGCTTTTAGATCAGGATAATTTAATGGTTATCGTTTTACATACAGGAAATAAGTAAGATTACTTCAATTAGATTAAATTATGGGGACATTTTGGATCTGGTCAGGATGGTTGGGGGCTGTGATGATAAAAGGGTAACAGCTTGAAGATGTATCAGTGAATGAAGGTTTTCTCTGAGGAACATTAAAGCGGCAATGACATCCCACAGTGGAACTCCTGTTGTGTAAAGAACATCGTGAACGGGACATAAGGTGAGATCCTTACAATGAGAGACTTTCACACAGGGGGGTGTGGAGACCCCTGGGGCATGGCAACCAGGACGAGCTGCTGTGGACTTGACACAGCTGGTGGAACCAGAGAGACGACGAGGTGGTCCCACAGGTTACCTGACACCTAACACTGACTGTAAAGGGTTCTGGGTTTTCAGGGTTGCTGAAAACAGAAAGCTTCAGAGAACCTTAACCCTTCCTGACCAGGCACTCAGAATACATAGATCATAGATCAGATTACCAAGGCCTAGACAAATAGGAACGCAGAGACGTGTTCATCCAAGAACTTTTTAATCAAAGTCCTTAATCCTCAGTTTAAGAAGATAAATAGAATAAAAAATCACAATGTACAAAATGCAAGGTTTACTTTATTTTAGGATTAATTTGGGAACTAATTCTGATTTGCTTAAGTAGCTTTGGTTGTTCAACAATGTTAGAACGTTTTCAAAAGCTCCTGTTCTCTCCTGCTCACTGCTTTGTTTTGTAGAACCTTGGCGTCCTTGAACAGTAACAGCATGGTGTAAATATTTTGTCTTTTCGGTGCAGAACAGCACCTCGCTTTCTTTAAAAAAAAAAAAAAAAAAGAGGTAGAGAGGGAAAAGACTTTCACATGGAAAGGCTTTCTTTTTCTCAGTTGGGTTTTCAAAATAAAATGGGAAATGACATGAAACGAATATGTTGATGAAATTATGTTGCAGAGAACTTCAACTGTCAGACAACAACAGTTAAGACACACATTGAAAGCATTCTGTTAAGAATTATTATGAATTTACTGCATATACATTTGAACTTAAAGATTACTATTTTAATTAATAATTAAATTGCAGAATTCTGAAAGCTAAATAATTGTGCACAGAAATATCTTGAATGTGAAAGTGCTTGGAGGATGTTTTAATAAATGACACATGAATGGGGGTTTTGATAAGAACACTAATTACACCTTGTTTCTGTTCTCCAGTGGAAACAAGGACTCGTGTCTGCAGACCATCTTCACAAAGTGTTTTATTAGAGAGAAATGCTAAATAAAATGCTCAGTTCCCATCAAGAACTGAACGCTTATTACCATCCAGCTCAATCGTCCAGCCTGCGAGGAGGAAACAAGAAGAGGACTGGGGATGAAGAAGCCAGAGAACTCTGATTCCTTATTCTTCAACGGGAGGAGTTGCCTGAAGAGACACTAAGCGCGATTAGATTATTTTCTGCCTTGTGCCTGAATGGCCTGAAGGCTTTCTTAACTTTGCGTTCTTGACGTTCGGACTCTTCTCATATTGTGTTGCTGTTTGTTTAACTGCTCTGTTCCACTGACTCACATGTTTGATTTTTTTTGTGTTATGAGATCTACACTTTAATGTTACATCATGTTGATCAATATGGGTTTTATGGTAAAAAATGGAAACTGTTTGCTTCAGACACACAAGGATCTATGGTTTATGCACCTTTTGATTTGATATAGGAAGAACCAGGATCAGATTGGCTCTAAAGATCCTTTAATATTAGCTGGTAATGATAACACTTAGATTCAATACAGGGTTTTCAGGCTCAGATTGGCTGAGAGCAGATCTCCCTGGGAGGGGGGCCTTGCTAGTTTTTACTACCCCCTAGGGGTAGCTTTTTCTGTGGTTCCCCTGCCCGCACTGAACCTCTCCTGCCTTTGCTCCTGGTGTTGTAAGTTTGGAGTGGTGGATTATTGTCCATCGTAGGGGTGAGTGGAGAAAGGAGTTGGAGGGTATTCAGGGTGGGGTAAGAGTAGACGGATTCGACCTTGGTTACTGAACAGATTTTAGCTTATCTAGTCTAATGTAATTTCAAAATAATGTGCGCATAGGTACCTAAAACAGGCCTTACCTAATTAGATGAATCCTAAATTGTAGACAAAAGCTAAATCTTTGATCTTGTGTGTTAAAGCTCTATGAAGCATTCATGTTGATCTGTACTAAAAGTTCCAGCACTACCCGGTTCCAACACGGGAACCCTTTGGGTCCCACTTTACGAGTTTACAGAAATGGTTCCTCTGTGCTTTGTTCACATTTTCAAGTGATGGGTCATCTTGTTTTGTCTTGATGCTGACGATGCCATCATCAAAAAAAAAAAAAAAAAAAAAAAAGAGAGGAATGTTATAAGAATTATTATTCTGAAGTCACTATGGCCTCACACCACTTGGACAGAGGAGGCCTGGAGACCTGATGTCTGTGTATAAGATCCACTGTTTTCTGATTGCAAGGCCAAATGCTGCAGCTGCTGAGGGTTACGATAGACTGTCTTTGTTTTGTCTCATGGGAAGGCCACGGTGCAGTATTAGGGGAAGCAGGGCAGACGCAGACCGCAGCAGAACCGAGGGGTGCGATTACTTTCCAACTATGTGAATCTCTGCTCTGTTTCTCAATAAAAGTGCTGGAACTATATCACCACCGTCTCCTCCTTTAGTAAAGATGGGAACTCAGTTACTATTGTTTAGAATTCCACCCAAAACTCCCATAACACAGCAGAGTCTGAAACGGGCGTCGCGGTGGGCGACCCCGACGGCGAAGTAGCAGAGTCTGATGTGGCCAGCGGTGGAAAAGTACCCTGGAAGACAAAATGCTATCAACTAAGGGTGAAGCAGGGCCACAGGACACAGGTGTCACAGGACTAGAGGCCACGGAGGTCGCAGGACTAGAGGCTACGGAGGTCACAAGACTAGAGGCTACAGAGGTCACAAGACTAGAGGCTACAGAGGTCACAAGACTAGAGGCTACAGAGACCATGGGGCTACAAGCTACAGAGACCACAGGGCTACAAGCTACAGAGACCACAGGGCTACAAGCTACAGAGACCACACGGCTACAAGCTACCGAGACCACAGGGCTACAAGCTACCCGGGCTACAGGCTTCAGGAGACCCCGGGCTACAGGCTTCAGGAGACCCCGGGCTAAAGGCTTCAGGAGACCCCGGGCTACAGGCTACAGGAAACGCCTGGCCACAGGCTATAGGAAACGCCTGGCCACAGGCTACAGGAAACGCCTGGCTACAGGCTACAGGAAACAGTGGACCCCCCAGGGTCCCAGCGTCTCTGATAGGTGGTGGACACTCCTGGATCCCCGCGTCTTTGACAGGCGGTAGACACTCCTGGGTCCCCGCGTTGCAGGATGAGGGCGGACCCACGCCGGACGCCGGGCTGGCATGCTCTGCACCCGCGCCGGATGCCGGGCTGGCGTGCTCTGCACCCGCGCCGGATGCCGGGCTGGCGTGCTCTGCACCCGCGCCGGACACCGGGCTGGCGTGCTCTGCACCCGCGTCGGACGCCGGGTTGGCGTGCTTTGCTCCCGCGTCAGACGCCGGGCTGACGTGCTCTGCACCCGCGTCAGACGCCGGGCTGGCGTGCTCTGCACCCGCGTAGGACGGCAGACTGGTGTGCTCATCACTCACGTTGGACACTGGGCTGGGAACTGAGATCTTGGCTGCGGGCTGAGCATGAACTGAGTCCTTGGCTGCGGGCTGAGCATGAACTGGGTCCTTGGCTGTGGGCTGAGCAGGTTCAGAGTCTTTGGCTGTGGGCTGAGCAGGAACAGAGTCTTTTGGCTGTGGTTGAGGAGGATCTGGGTGTTTGGCTGCGAGCTGAGCAGGATCTGGGTGTTTGGCTGCGAGCTGAGCAGGATCTGGGTGTTTGGCTGCGAGCTGAGCAGGATCTGAGTCTTTGGCTGCGAGCTGAGCAGGATCTGGGTCTTTGGCTGCGAACTGAGCAGGAACAGAAACTTTGGCTGCGGGCTGAGCAGGAAACAGGTCCTCCCTATCCCCGTAAAAGAAATCCCAAAACTGGTTCTCATGGATCCGGGGTGCCCTAGCTGGACTCTCCCGAGTAGCGGCAGCAACTGTATCCAGCTGACTCACCAGGGGAAGAGAGGTGACGTCAGCTCCAGTTGGCGCGTCAGCAGCAGCAGCGTCTGGCTGGGCATGGAGAGGGGTCCTGTGCTGGCAGACTTGGCTTCTGCGCCGGGAGGGACCGGGCGGCGGGGTTGAGGTTTCCACCAACGATGAGGCAACGGAAGCTGAGGCAGAGACTACAGCAGGCTTAGCAGCAGCGGCGGTCAGATCAGCAGATGTAGCAGGAGCAACTGACGCGGAGGAGACAGAGGCAGCAGCGCTGGGAGCAGCAGCTAAAGGCTTCACCCGATGAGCCAGCTGAGTGTCGTGGAGGTGGTGACAGAGACAACAGGGAACGAGACGGCTTCTGCTCTGGCTCGCTGAGGCAGCCGCAGCGCTGTCGGACTGACTCACCAGGGACGTGGAGGTGATGTCAGCTCCAAGCCGCGGGATCACAGCTGTGCCAACCAGCTTAGCCTCAGGTTGAGCAGTAGGCGTGTTCTGGCATCGACGAGCCCGGCGTCTGTGTCGAGAGGAGCCGGACGGTGAGAGAGTGGCTGCAGTTGGCGGAGGGATAATGGATTCCGCATCGGCAGGAGTGAGATGAACTGAGGCGGGATCCGTTGTGGGAACTGTAGCGGACTCTGCAGCTGCAGTGGTGGAAGCAGTAGTGGCGGAGAACGAGGGTCTGGAAGGAGGCGCTCGGCCGAATAGCTGAGCCACAGCAGCCTCGTTGTTCCAATCGAGCTCCTCCATCAGCCCTGTCTCTTCAAAAAGAGGAATGACCTCGGCTTGACTTGTCCACAGCTTGCGTACCTGAGCGACCATGCCTACCCGCCTCCAAGGTGGACTGAGCGAGGCGAGGTTCTTCAAAACGGCCCGGGACTGGGCTATGAGTTGCTCCGCTGCGCTGTTGCCTGTGAGCGGAGCAACATCCTTCTCGCCAGTTCCTGCAAGGAGGCTCTGTGTGGGTGTCGGGTTCATGTGGTCGGTTCGTTCTGTCACGTTTTGTAGACTGAACCCGAACACAACCACAGCAGAGTATAGTTTAACAGTTTATTGAAGTTTGTGGATAGTGGAGGAAGGAATCAAGAGTCTGTGCTGAGCTGCAGCAGGAGGATGGTGAAGGCAGGAACTGGCAAGCGGGACGGAGCCAGGGCACAGAGGCAGCAGAACCAGAAGCACAGCAGAATGGAGACTTGGAACCAGGCTTGACCAGCAGCACGACAGAATGGAGACTTGGAATCAAGCTGGACCAGCAGCACGACAGAATGGAGACTTGGAACCAGGTTGGACTCACAGCACGACACAATGGAGACTTGGAACCAGGCTACAGCAGGCTGACAGAGAATGGAGGAACTTCGGACTAGACGAGACTGGATGAGGTGAGCAGCAGAATCAAAGGTAAACAGGAAAACAGAACGAACCGACGAGGAATGACAGAATGCAGTGAGCTTAAATAGTGAGGCTGACAGGTGTGCTGAATACTGGCTAATTAGTAGCTGACAGGTGTGGAGGATTACTGAACCAGAGACTGGAGCTGTATGGAAGGTGGAAAGTGTCTGAGTCTGTGCATGGTGCAGCAGACAGGCTGAATCATGACACATCTAAATTCTGACAAGACCGAAGTTGTAATCTTTGGGCCAGAGTCCTCAAAAAATAAACTTCTTAACCAGTCACTTAATCTGGATGGCATCAATTTGGCCTCCGGTAATAAAGTAAAAACATCTTGGTGTTATTTTTGACCAAGACATGTCAATTAAATCCCATATTAAACAGGTTTCCAGAGTTTCCTTTTTTCACCTCTGGAATATCGCCAAAATTAGAAACATTCTGTCCAGGAGTGATGCTGAAAAACTAGTCCATGCATTTGTTACTTCAAGGCTGGACTATTGTAATTCTTTACTATCAGGAAGTCCACAAAATGCAGTTCAAAGCCTTCAGCTGATCCAAAATGCTGCAGCAAGAGTTCTGATGAAAATCAACAAGCGGGATCATATTTCTCCAATTTTAGCTTCCCTTCATTGGCTTCCTGTTAAATCAAGAATAGAATTTAAAATTCTTCTTCTAACGTATAAAGCCCTTAATAATCAAGCTCCATCATATATCAGAGCTCTGATTACCCTGTATGTTCCTAACAGAGCACTTCACTCTCAGACTGCAGGTCTGCTGGTGGTTCCTAGAGTCTCTAAAAGTAGAATGGGAGGCAGATCCCTTAGCTATCAGGCTCCTCTCCTGTGGAACCAACTCCCAGTTTTGGTCCGTGAGGCAGACACCCCGTCTACTTTTAAGACTAATCTTAAAACTTTCCTTTTTGACAAAACTTATAACTAGAGTGGCTCATGTTACACTGAGCTACCTTTATAGTTTTACTGCTATAGGCTTAGGCTACTGGAGGATATCAGGATCTAATTTTCTCACTCTATAGAGTTCTACTGTTCTTCAATTATGCATTATGTGTTGTCATTTCTGCTTTAACTTTTTGCTCTCTCTCTTTTTCTTCATAGTAGGTACACCTGGTATGGCGTTCCGTTAACTGTGACATCATCCAGAGAAGACAGATCACCCGCTATTATCATCTAATGTAGAACAGATTACTAGATCAATGTGTGCTTCTGTGCTTTTTTGTCTCTCTTGTTGTGTCTCTGCTCTGTCTTCTGTAACCCCCAGTCGGTCGAGGCAGATGACTGTTCATACTGAGCCCGGTTCTGCCGGAGGTTTTCCTTCCCGTTAATGGGGAGTTTTTCTTCCCACTGTCGCTTCATGCTTGATCAGTATGAGGGATTGCAGCAAAGCCATGTACAATGCAGACGACTCTCCCTGTGGCTCTACGCTTCCCCAGGAGTGAATGCTGCTTGTCGGGACTTTGATGCAATCAACTGGTTTCCTTATATAGGAAATTTTTGACCAATCTGTATAATATGATTGAACTTGACTTTGTAAAGTGCCTTGAGATGACATGTTTCATGATTTGGTGCTATATAAATAAAATGTAATTGAATTGTTGTGATTATTCCTCTGGGAATCTACGGGTCGCTGTAGTGATCTGTCGATAAATGGGTTAATCCTAAATTATTCAAAAAATATTAAATTGACAGTAATGTTCCATATTAATGTGGTAATAATGCGCATAGCACTATCGAAAAATGGCAGAGTGAAATGAAAAAAAGCCTTATGTTTGAAACAAACCCTTCTTGCGTGGTAGCATGAATGTTACCTGGGAAGCTAATAGCATTATGCTAGTGGACATTCTGTGCTAATTTTAAAAGGCTAAAAGCTGTATTTTGGTCGTAATCAGTGGACCGGACAACATAAACATTAATATCCCATCAATGTATAAAACCCCTTTGGAAATAGTTTGTTATAACCATAAAACACACTCATGCTACATCAGCATAGCATGAATTCAAAATAGCTAGCGGGAACTATCCTGTAAGCTCCCGGGCTTTAAAACAAAACAGTAAAACCATTTTAGATAAACCATTTGACTTTCCCTGCTTAACTCTGCCAAACCTGTCTGTGCCTCTGTGTCAGTTCGGTTCACTTTGGGGAGTCCAGTTGGAAGCAGTTGAATCAGGGTGACGGCTGGTTGTCTGATAAGCGACAGAGAGCAGGCGGCTAGCTCGACACGTGGCTGTTAGGAGGCGGCTCCGGGTTCCTGGGCTGTAGGAAACTCAGCGCTGCGGGGCTGCAACATGTGGAAGCGGGGACTTCCATTTGGCTTCCATGGCGTAGCTGCTTCTGGTGAGGGCCTGTGCCGGTTGCAGTGGCTGACTTCAGATCAGCTTTTACTCTCAGCTTGGCCTGGCTGCAGAAGAGAAGATCGCTCCGCTCCGTCTCGATTCAGCTTTCCTGCAAATGTTTGTGGGCGTCCGAACCCATTCGGAACAAGGTAGCTGTCTCCACGGTGTGGGTGTCCCTCCAATGCTGCTGTTGAGGACCAGCGTGCAAACAGAGCGATTGTATGTGGACAGCAAGTCTTCATACCATGAGCCACCCCCCTCCCTTGCAGTCAGAGGCAGTGCTAACCCAGAGGTGACAAAATTGTTAAAATTATTCTAAAAATATCATTTAATTAATTGTTTTTCCTTCTGCTGTGCATTGTGAACTGGTTGTTTGAACACAAACTAATTGTTGTTCTTAACACAGCGCTGTATAACGTTTTGCCACTAGGAGCACTGGACCTGTAACTTCCAGGTCTGGCGCCCCTGCAGGCCACTGGCAGAACTGCAATGTTGCAAAATTAAACAGTCTCCCTCCGTGCTTTGGACCCTTATAGTAGACCAGTTTAAATCAACAGACTGAGAAGTTGTGGAGTTACTCGGAGATACACATCCACCCCTCTGGGTTAAATCCTACATCAGAGAATCAAAACTATGTCTGATCAGGTAAGTGCCATATCTGTTTAGTTGTGTTGTTACCTAGAGCGGGGTTTTAGGTCACATGACCCAACCAGCAATGGATCCAACGCTCTCATGTTATATAGACGAGTTTTTGAGAAGGGCAGCCGGCAAGCAGCATCAATTCATGCCCCATTCTCTATATTAACCTGATAAATCATTTATCTCAGATTAAGCTAATACTTGGGTCAAAATTTACACGGTTCTGCTTTAAAGTGTGAAAACAACCAGAGCCTGACTCCGTCCACATCTAAAATTTTAAAAATCCTCCTAAAGGACGTGTGCCCAACAGACGATAGATCGCAAAGCTTGCTATTCCAGCTCCATCTCCCGACAGAGGTGTAGGAGTTGGAGCTGCTTTGATACCACACAGAGGTAGAGCTGCTGATGTCAGTTTTTCTGGGTGACATCATCTCTTTTGGGCCAATAGCAACACTGATTTGAAATTAAATGCAGTACATTTGTAAAACCTGAGGAGGGCGCTACATGGACAGTTTTAGACACAAAAGTTGGATTTCAACAAACAAAATAATTCGTCAAAATAATGATGGGACACGAAGACTGCAATAGAGGGCATCCATGTAAACAGTTTAGTATGAAAAAAAATTAAAGAGTTACACTTTAATTAGTTTTATAGCTAATTGACTCTATTCCAAATTCCTCCAAACTGGTTTTCAAACAAGTAAACTGAACTGTTAGATTATTACATAATTTAATGGTTTCAGTCTCATAAACTAAAGGTTGTGAATCAACATTTAGTTTGATATTTTTCAGATTTTCTTTATTTTAACTTTAGTTTAGTTGAATATTACCGGTTTGTTTAAAAAGTATATTGACTGAAGTATTTTAATTGGAAGTATTCTTTTGATAAAATCTTCTATTTTGGAGAAAAGTTGTGTTTACTATGTAAATGTGAGCAGCGCTTCCTGTTTGAGAAAACCTGAGCTCAGTTTCACTCCTTCATCTGCTGTCCCATGATCCCATCCTCATAATAGTAATAATGAAACAATAACAGACAGACTGCGAGCTGATTGGCTGTTGACTCCTGAGGATCAGGCAGGATTCTGACATGGTCATTTTCGTTAAAATGACTAAATGTATTAATAATTATTGTAACCAACTAAACCTATCTTTGCACAACATATTTTACAATAAACCAACAGTTTACAGGAAAGTGCTCTAAAGGCTGTGGGATTTTTTTATTTATTCCTGACCTGTTTACATCTAAACCGGTTCTGCAGCTTCTCACCGTCACATGACCTCAGCATGATCTCAGCGTGGCACACGTTCATTTTCTGCTCAGCTAATATAAAGCCAGAGATGAATTGAATGTTTAGTTAATAAAGGAAACACCAATCTGTTTATTCTGACTCAGACTAAAGAGTTTAACATAGGACCCATGATTTAACTTCCCATTTTTAACATGATGTATTGAGGATCTACAACTGTTCTGCTGTTGTCTCCATGTAGCTCCTCACATCATAACCTTATTATTAATCATCTTTATTGTTCATTGCAACATCCATTCAAGTTAAATTCATCCTCTGCGTTTAACCCATCCATCAGGGAGCAGTGGGGCGGCGCCTGGGGGGCTACCGGGGGCTAAGGGTTTTGCTCAGGGACCCAGAGTGGCAATCTGTGGGATTTGAACCGGGGAGCTTGTGGCCTCTCCAGGATGCATCGGCCTGCTCTGACCACTGGGTCAATCCCCCCGCCCCCCAAACCCTGCCCATCACGTTGCTGCTTTCAGTTGTTTCTGTATCTCAGAATGTGACAGATGTTTTTATAATGAGAGAAAAAGTTGCTTTCTCTTTCAGACAAAGAAATACATTTTTATGAACACACCCTAAGGGGATTTCCTTTCTCTTTCTATTTAAGCATATGTCCACTTTCAGGTTAAGTCCACAGGTGTTTCAGGAGGCGTGAAGCGTCTCTGACTACATCCAGAGAGGTAAGAAGGCAGAAAGATCCGCCTCTAAAACTTTATTACATTCATTACCTCATAATATTTACTTAAGTATTTAACAATAAAAAATAATTTTAACCACGATTTTCTTGGTTCTTTTTCTGTTGTGAACTGTGTTAAAACGTACTTGTTAGTTTAGTTGTCTAGATTCTCATTTTCTTATGTGAATTGGAATATGTGAACTTATTTCTTGTTGTTTTTGTGTTTTAAAATATAGTTTTGATAGGTAAAGTAGGATGTCATTGTTCACTTGGGTAATGATAATAATAAAAACAACAACTTTACTCTAAAACATTAACAAAATCACCTGAAGGTCAGATTAACACAGACATCCGTACTTCTGTTAATTATTTTAATATTTACTGACATACTAACTGATTTCAGGCAGCAACCATCACTTTGTCTGTTATAATCTATGAAAATTATAATTTCCTAGTGGTTCCTGAGCATAAACCAGCTATGAGCGACCAGACGACCCACAGTCTGATGCACCTGATTGCTGCCATGGAGGAGCTGGAGAGGCTCCTGGAGGATCTGTGAGTTTAATATTTTATAATAATAATAATAATAATAATAATAATAATAATAATAATAATAATAATAATAATAATAATAATAATAATAATTTTATTTAAAAGGCGCCTTTCTGGACACTCAACGTCACCATACAAATAAATGGACAAAAACACATCAATATCAATAACAAAATCAAAAACACAGAATAAGGGCCGTTTTAAAAGATACAAAGGCTGGAACAAGGAGATTGATATCAAACAGAATATGCAATCTCTTTGATATCAGTTGATTTCTTTGAGTTGCAATTTCTGCAAACTCCTCCTCAGATTGATTTAGTCTGATTCTCAGTCACTTGGTTCAACACAAGGCAGGAAAAACAATTATGTCTGTGTAAAAAACACTAAAATTAAATCCCTATATCCCTTATTGTTCAAAATTAAATTTCCATTTAATTTTTTTAGATGAAAACCCCTTCGTATTTGAATTACCTCAAGTGAAATGAACGCCTCTGGATCATTCAGCCTCCAGGAACAAGTCTCTGGCTTTAAATGCAGCTCGCTGTCTCCCTCTGCAGGCTTACTGAAGAATTACTCCAACCGCAGACTTACAGGAAGTCACACCGTTTACAGACAACAGCGCAGAAATCAGAAGCTTTTCAATTGAACTAGAGTCCTCAGATACTTTAGTTAATAATCCTGCTATATGATCCTCACAGACAGACTGAAGGAGGAGCATCCAGGCTGAGAAAACCTTCCTGCTCAGCTTTCTGCAGGGCTGTCCAACCAGCAGTCAGAGGAAATCCCCAGAAGTCCCAACATGAAAAAGGCATTCATAAAACTTTCCCACTTAAAGTGGAACTTCCCACTAGATCCTCCCCTCCAGATCACTGAGATAAATAGACGGCAGGCTGATTTTAAAGTCCACAGATTATTTCTTATACAAGATCACAGAAATTATATTTCCTTTCTATTTTCATCTCCTGCGGTAGATAAGGTAGATTTTTAAATATTTTAAACAAATATCTGCTTGTAATATGATACTGGATGGTTCACATGTTGGTCAAAATTCCTGGACCAAATAGAAAATAAAAACTGAAACCTGAATCTTAATTGAGCGCACATAAAACCAACGCCTTTAATGAACAGCAACCAGTAGCCTAAATTATAGGATTTTAGCTGCTACAACTTTATAGTGTCTATTTTATAAAACTGTAAAATTAACTGAGACTTTTTAAAAGGACTAAAAAACATGACTTTTTAGCAGAATTTATGAGTTTTAACCTTGCGTAATAAGCACAGATGTGAGAAGGAGAATTTTAAATTCTATTCTTGATTTAACAGGAAGCCAGTGAAGGGAAGCTAAAATTGGAGAAATATGATCCCTCTGGTTGATTTTCATCAGAACTCTTGCTGCAGCATTTTGAATCAGCTGAAGGCTTTGAACTGCATTTTGTGGACTTCCTGATAGTAAAGAATTACAATAGTCCAGCCTTGAAGTAACAAATGCATGGACCAGTTTTTCAGCATCACCCCTGGACAGAATGTTTCTAATTTTGGCGATATTCCGGAGGTGAAAAAAGGAAACTCTGGAAACCTGTTTAATATGGGATTTAAATGACATGTCTTGGTCAAAAATAACACCAAGATTTTTTACTTTATTACCAGAGGCCAAGTTAATGCCATCCAGATTAAGTGATTGATCAAGAACTTTATTTTTTGAAGACTCTGGCCCAAAGATTACAACTTCTGTCTTGTCAGAATTTAAGTGCAGGAAATTTAAAGTCATCCAGCTTTTAATGTCATCAAGACATGACTGCAGTCGAAGTAACTGATTGGATTCATCAGGATTTATGGATAAATATAGCTGAGTGTCATCAGCATAACAGTGGAAATTGATCCCATGCTGTCTGATAATTTTGCCGATCGGAAGCATATATATAGTAAAGAGAATTGGTCCCTCCTCCCTGGGCTGCCACCTTACCATGGTGGAGGGGTTTGAGTGTCCCAATGATCCTAGGAGCTATGCTGTCAGGGGCTTTAAGCCCCTAGTAGGGTCACCCAAGGCAGACAGGTCTTAGGTGAGGGACCAGACAAAGCGCAGCCCAAAATGCGCCTTATGATAGGGTGACCAAACGTCCGTATTTCCCGGGACATGTCCGTATTTCACGTCCTGTCCCGGGCGTCCCGGGTTTTTTTTATAAAGTGAGGAAATGTCCTGTTTTTGAAATTACCTTCATTGGTACGTCACGCTGTGTGTGACGTAATCCCAGAGCCGCGTCAGTGTGGGCAGCCCTGTTATTAATCAGAAGATAGAGTCCTCCCTCGCGGTTGTCGGCCGCGCTTGTCTCTTCTCCCCCCCCCCCCCCCTCGGCCGCGTTTGCCTTACAACACCCCCCCCCCCCCCCCCCCGCTCCGAGGTGTCCTGGTTTTCCCAAATGAAAATATGGTCACCCTACCTTATGATGAGCAAGATTATTGGATTTCGTGTTCCCTTGCCCGGACGCGGGTCACCGGGGCCCCACTATGGAGCCAGGCCTAGAGGTGGGGCACGTTGGTGAGCGTCTGGTGGCCGGGCTTTTGCCCATGGAGCCCTGCCGGGCTCAGCCCGAAGAGGCGACATGGGTCCCCCGTCCGATGGGCTCACCACCTGTCGGAGGGGCCAAAGGGGTCGGGTGCAATGTGCAACGGGTAGCAGTGGAGGGCGGGGACTTTGGCGTTCCGATCCTCGGCTGCAGAAGCTGGCTCTTGGGACGTGGAATGTCACCTCTCTGGTGGGGAAGGAGCCTGAGCTTGTGTGCGAGGTTGAGAGGTTCCGACTAGAGATAGTCGGACTCACCTCGACGCACCGCTCTGGCTCTGGAACCAGTCTCCTTGAGAGGGGCTGGACATTCTTCCACTCTGGAGTTGCCCATGGTGAGAGGCGCCGAGCTGGGGTGGGCATACTTATTGCCCCCATCTCGGTGCCTGCACGTTGGGGTTTTCCCCGGTGAACGAGAGGGTGGCCTCCCTCCGCATTCGTGTGGGGGGACGGGTTCTGACTGTTGTTTGCGCTTATGCACCAAGCAGCAGTACAGATTACCCACTCTTTTTGGAGTCCTTGGAAGGGGTACTGGAGAGTGCCCCTCCTGGGGACTCCCTCGTTTTGCTGGGGGACTTCAACGCTCACGTGGGCAATGACAGTGGGACCTGGAGGGGCGTGGTTGGGAGGAATGGCCCACCTGATCTGAACTCGAGTGGTGTTTTGTTGTTGGACTTCTGTGCTCGTCATGGATTGTCCATCACAAACACCATGTTCAAGCATAAGGGTGTCCATATGTGCTCTTGGCACCAGGACACCCTAGGTCGCAGTTCAATGATCGACTTTGTTGTCGTTTCATCTGATCTGCGGCCGTATGTCTTGGACACTCGGGTGAAGAGAGGGGCGGAGCTCTCCACCGACCACTACCTGGTGGTGAGTTGGCTCCGATGGCGGGGGAGGAAGCCGGTCCGACCGGGCAGGCCCAAACGTATTGTGAGGGTTTGCTGGGAACGTCTGGCATAGTCCCCCGCTAGACGGAGCTTTAACTCCCACCTCCGGGGGGGAACTTTAAACACGTCCCGAGGGAGTCGGGGGACATTGAGTCTGAATTGACCATGTTCCGCGCCTCTATTGTTGAGGCGGCTAGTCGGAGCTGTGGCCGCAAGGTTGTCGGTGCATGTCGCGGCGGCAACCCTCGAACCCGCTGGTGGACACCAGCGTTGAGGGAAGCCGTCAAGCTGAAGAAGGAGTCCTACCGGGCTCCAACTACAGAGGGATCACACTCTTAAGCCTCCCTGGTAAGGTCTATTCAGGGGTTCTGGAAAGGAGGGTCCGTCAGATAGTCGAATCTCGGATTCAGGAAGAGCAGTGTGGTTTTCGTCCTGGCCGTGGAACACTAGACCAGCTCTACACCCTCAGCAGGATTCTGGAGGGGGCATGGGAGTTTGCCCAACCAGTCTACATGTGCTTTGTGGATCTGGAGAAGGCCTTCGACCGTGTCCCCCGAGGGATCCTGTGGGGGGTACTCCCGGAGTATGGAGTACCAGGCCCTTTAATAAGGGCTGTCAGGTCTCTGTACGACCGGTGTCAGAGTCTGGTCTGCATTGCCGTCAGTAAGTCGGACTCGTTTCCGGTGAGAGTTGGACTCCGCCAAGGTTGCCCTTTGTCACCGATTCTGTTCATAACTTTTATGGACAGAATTTCTAGGCGCAGCCAAGGTGTTGAGGGGATCCGTTTTGGTGGCCTTAGGATTGCGTCTCTGCTATTCGCGGATGACGTGGTCCTATTGGCTTCATCAGGGCGTGATCTACAGCTCTCACTGGAGCGGTTCGCAGCCGAGTGCGAAGCGGCCGGGATGAAAATCAGTGCCTCCAAATCCGAGACCATGGTCTTGAACCAGAAAAGGGTAGAGTGCCTTCTCCGGGTTGGGGAGGATGTGCTGCCCCTAGTGGAGGAGTTCAAGTATCTTGGGGTCTTGTTCACGAATGAGGGGAAGATGGAGCGGGAGATCGACAGGCGGATTGGTGCAGCGTCTGCTGTGAAGCGGGCGCTGTACCAATCCGTTGTGGTGAAGAGAGAGCTGAGCCAAAAGGCGAAGCTCTCGATTTACCGGTCGATCTACGTTCCTACCCTCATCTATGGTCACGAGCTTTGGGTCGTGACGGAAAGAAGGAGATCCCGGATACAAGCGGCTGAAATGAGTTTTCTCCATAGTGTGTCTGGGCTCTCCCTTAGAGATAGGGTGAGGAGCTCAGTCATCCGGGGAGGACTCAGAGTAGAGCCGCTGCTCCTCCACGTCCAGAGGAGCCAGTTGAGGTGGCTCGGGCATCTGGTCAGGATGCCTCCTGGACGCCTCCCTGGTTAGGTGTTCCGGGCACGTCCCACCGGGAGGAGGCCCAGGGGAAGACCCAGGACACGCTGGAGGGACTATGTCTCTCTGCTGGCCTGGGAACGCCTTGGGATTCCTCCTGAGGAGCTGGCCCAAGTGGCCGGGGAGAGGGACGTCTGGGCCTCCCTACTGAAGCTGCTACCCCCGCGACCCGACCCCGGATAAGCGGAAGAAGACAGACGGACGGACAGACGGACGGAGAATTGGTCCAAGGACTGAACCCTGTGGTACTCCACAGGTGACCCTAGAGTTTGAGGAAGATTTATTATTAACATGAACAAACTGGAATCTGTCCGACAGATAAGATTTAAACCAGCCTAATGCTTTCCCCTTAATCCCTACAGTATGGTCAAGTCTTTGTAGGAGAATATTGTGATCAACTGTGTCAAATGCAGCACTGAGATCTAACAGGACAAGTACAGATACAAGTCCATTATCTGAGGCCATGAGAATATCATTAGTGACCTTCACCAGAGCTGTTTCAGTGCTATGATGAGCTCTGAAGCCTGACTGAAACTCCTCAAGTAGGTCATTGCTTTGTAAATGTTCACATAGTTGATTAGCAACTACTTTCTGAAGAATATTAGATAAGAAAAGAAGATTAGATATAGGTCTGTAATTTATTAACTCATCTTAATACTCCCCCTACTGGCCACCTGCAGGATTCACCTTGAATACACTTCAAATTAATTCCTGCTGTGATGAACACAGGTAAAAGGTCTTTAGAACCAGATTTTGTATGTCCTTGCAGTAATATGAGATACACTAACCATTTTCAGAGTTTTCATGCCGATCTGTTGTTGATTTAAACTTGTTAAGAAAACTGCCCCCTGAGATTGTCTCCAATGATTTGATGAAGCCAGATATAAAGGAATTAAAACCTTTTCAGGGCCAATAACCCACATTTCTCTGTGCTTCTTTATGGTCGGGTCACAGCAACAACCGCCTCAGCCCCATTTTCCTGGCTTCTCCTGTCCGGATACTCTGTCCAGTTCCTGTTGGGGGATCACAAAGAGTGTCCAGGTAAGACTGTATTTGTAATTAATCTACAGCCTTGGTCAATTTCAGGCTGTCCTCTGTAATGGGCATGCCCAGATGGAGGAGCAGGAGAGAACCAGGCCAGCTGTGCTTCATAGCGATGGACAGGTTAAGGTTCAGGATTGGTCAAACAGCTGACGTTCAGTTTGTTGGTTCATCTTTCTCCAGGAGGAAACGGCTCAGAGGAGCTCAGAACTCTGACGGCACCAAGAGCCCCGATGAAAAGAACGGATTGATAAGGCTTGCTGTGGAGAACTGCACCAACCCAACCGTCAGGAAGTGGCTCAGAGAAAAGTCCCACACCTTCACCAAGCTGGTGGCCATGTTTAAGTTCCTGAAAGCACGCATAGATGAGGAGGAGAAGAAGGACCACAGCGACTCTGTGGACATCACCTTTATAGCTCATGGAGCGATCGCAGACTTCATGATCCCAGCCAGCTGTCTGCTGCCTCTGGCCTCCATCAGCGACGTGGTTCTGTATTCTCCCTGGAACTGTGTCTCTGCTGGTTTAGCGTACGGCATCGCCTCAGGAAGACTAAAGCCTGAGCACAGGATCTTCTACTGCTCCAAGAAGGACGGCTGTACAGTTCCTGATGAAAAGCATCGGCCACAGAAACTGCCGGACCATTGGAACTCCATGAGGAAGGCTGGAGATCAGATGATCCCAAACATCACAGTTAGTCCTCTACGACCAGACGATGGCGTTTGGAAAGGCTTTGAATCTCGCACCAAGAAATACGGCTCTATCGGAGCAAACCGCATCGTGATCCCGTTCATCCTGCCAGGAGAAGAAGCTGAGAGCGTCCCGTTCTCTGTGGTCACCTTGGCTCTGTCTCTGGTTCTGCTCCAGTCCAGGTTCAAAGCCACCGTCCACCTGGACGCCTGTCTGGGGGACAGATCTGTTGGACCCAAGTTTGATAAAAGCTACCTGGAGCAGCAGTATGCTTGTGCTATGGACAGCACCACCCTGGCATGTTCTCCTGAGACGTTCAGTCAGGCCCTGCTGAGTAGCCGGGTACCATGAGATGAGGCATAAACACCGTACCGAGTGCTGTCAGGCGTCATCACCCCAACTTCTTCAACTGTGAGAACCAAACTTTATGTCTGCAGACGTCCAGGTTCTTCACAAACTACAGCCAAGAACAAAGACTTTTGTTTTGGCAAAATTCAGGAGCCATACTTGAAAGATCGTGGTGTCAGAAACCGTTAGATTTCTCAGGATTCATCATTAAACAACGTTGGGTGTCATCGTTTTAACAAAAGATGTGTATGTGCAATATCTGGAATTATGTAACGAGAGAATCGAGGAGGTCTCAGTCCAGAACCTTGTGGAGCCCCAGAACTGATTCAGGACTGTGAGAAAACATTGTTTACTTCTTTAAATCCATCCGATGACGACTGGAACCCAAAGCAGGTCCTGGAACCCACAGATGCTCTACAGACCGAAGAAGAATGATCTCAGACAGATTAGATCACACTGTGAGTAATGAACAGCTGGGTTTAGGATCATTAATCTGTCAGACTTTCAACAAGGAGCACCTGATGGACAATAAGACACTATCAGATATATGGACTGAACTAGTCTTCATCAAAGCTGCCAGTCCTCCTGCAAAGCTACGAACTCTGAAAGTTTTAGGAACTGCAGCATATTTAATTAAAGTTACCTAGAAAATTATACATTTTCATAAAAAGGAGAGTTAACCAGGGATGTTCAGAGGTTGAGGGATTAATAAAGTTGGAGGAACACATTGTTCATGATGCAACCAGGAGTCCTTTGGTCCGTTAGAGCAAACCCAAAGCCGTCCAGTTATCAGGCTGAGTATCATTAAAAGGAAAGCGTCCAGGCAATCTGAAGTCATAAAGCAGATGATTTGAGATTTGATTATATATACAAGGGTTAATATGTAACTGTTTTATGCACAAACATGTGGACACTCACGTTAATTAACAGCATGGGGGGAATGACCCGCATTCAGTTCCTCTTACTTCATTCTGGAGGTTTACTGTCAAATATTGCTAAAAATCTTGTTTTTTATATGACTTACAGTTCTGTCCATTTTGCCTTTCAGCTCTTGTTATAAAATGTGTTTACTGTTACAATATGAAGTTGTTATGCAGCAAAATATATCCAAAATGAGTCACTTTTTCAGTAGGTTTACAGCAGTGAAATCCCTGTCAGGGTTTGATTCTTCTTTCTTCCTGTTGATGTGCCCCTGGGCAAAGCACTTTACTCCAAGTTGCATATTGATCTGTAAATCAATGACATGTATACGGTTGGAGCTTCAGAAGTCATTATGGTTCTTTTTCTGCCAGTTTTAATCCAATAAAGAAACAACGTTGTTCAAGGCTGTAGTTTAATTATTGCAAACAAAGGAAGCAAATATACAACAAATTAAATTAACCCCAGTCGGTCGAGGCAGATGACCGTTCATACTGAGCCTGGTTCTGCCGGAGGTTTCCTTCCCGTTAATGGGGAGTTTTTCTTCCCACTGTCGCTTCATGCTTGCTCAGTATGAGGGATTGCAGCAAAGCCATGGACAATGCAGACGACTCTCCCTGTAGCTCTACGCTTCCCCAGGAAGCTGACATGTTCAGACCTGCTTTCTTTGTAATACATTTTGATTAGAAGTTTGTTAATGAAATACCTTAAGATCACAAAGTCTCATAATCTGTGGAAAATCTGAACATAAGTTAAAGAAGCTGTATGAGTCTATTTAAAATAAATCAAAGTGTAATGGTTGACAACTGAGGATGAAGAGTTGCTAACTATAAAAGACCATAGGAAATAAAATGTTACTTTACTGTGAAACAGAACCCAGAGCGTTATTTCTAGTTTTAAATAGGGATAAAGCTCTACAGATGTTTTTAGGCTTCAGCTTTTATCTTCTGGTGCTTCTTTAGTACTTTTTACTTTCACTCTCCTTTTACGGGAAACGGTCTGATTCGAAGCAATGCTCACACACCCAGACCCACATCCTGGTTACAGGCGTTAAAAGCAAATGATAATTAACTTATTAAGTTATAAAGAGCTCTGGGTTACAGTCCTGCTGCAGCTGGAGCCTCAGGCTGCTCCAACGGTTCTGAAGCCAGGTTTTCCATCCGGAGGTGCTCAGGTTCATGAACACGAGCATTTGGGTTCTCTCTTCTCACTTGATCTCCGTCAGCTTTCAGATAATCTGCTGCTTCAAGCGCAGAAAAGAGATGTGGTACGATGGTTTAAGCTCAACTCAGAATGCATAAAATGAACGCTGTGTGCACCAGTGCGATTCACCACATGAACTTCTGACCTGCTGGGAAAACGTTCTGCAGCTGCGTAAATTTATTCAACCGTCAAAAACAAACCGCAGCGTACTTAACCTCACCCAAATACAGGGTTATAATGAGGTTTATAGTACCTTTTGGAAATTACCTTTAAGCAAGTAATAAACATAGGTTTCACTAAGCCCACATTCCTTTATTGAAAACATAGTTTTTATCAGTTTATTGTGATAATCATGTTAAATGTCTTGTTTTCTTCACATCTAAGTAAAAATGATATTTACAAACAGAAACTAGGACATTTAAAACAGCAAACAGTTAATTGGGTTACTGAAACAAATGGACTTTTTGATAATATTCTCACTTATTCAATAAGACATTAAAAAATAAGTCCATTCAGATCTATTTACTTTGATGTTTTTTCATGAGTTTGAGCTTTTATGATTTAAATCTGCACAAAGAAATAGAATTACACGGTGGAATCCACATGGGGTGTTACAGTTACAGTCATTAGAGGGACAAAAGGGGGGTTCATTTTTGAAAGTGACATTTTCACCATGTCATTCATACATTTATAAATGTCATGATTCCAAACTAAATATTTAGTTTATAAACTTTGAACATAAATTTTCCGCTGGTGCGTTGGTGGTCCTCGGTGGGCTGGGTGCTTGTCTGTGCCGGCACGCTCCTGGCGGCTGCTTTGCAGGGCCTGGGCCCTCGTGGCTCTGTCAGGCCCTACCAGGGGATGGGGCACCCCTTAGCCTCGGGTCACTGGGCCCATGGCTGGATCCGCTTAGGCGTAGCTGGCTGCTGGCGGAGCCTACAGGTTCATCGCTGAGGATCCCAGGGGCTTCAGCGTTGTGGCTGTTGGGGGGTCTCCTGGGGCTCCTCTCTGCCCTTCCCTGGGATGGGGGAGGCAGCTTTCCCTGTGTGGGCCCGTCTTGGGCACCTTTGCTCTGGGGGTCTCTTCAGGCATCGGGCTTCTGGGGGGGGGGGGGGGGGGGGTCTTTAGATTTTCACAACCACTATTGAGCATTTCTTGGATAAGACACAAGCACACTTTCACAAACACCTACAGGTGCTTGGATCCAAGTACATACAGACTCACTTCTATTGTTATCTTCAGCTGTCTCTTTATACATGTCATATTAAATATGACATGTATATTTAACATTTTCTGTCACGCTTGTCCCTTGTGGGGTCGTGGGGGTTGCTGATGCCTATCTCCAGCTGTCAATGGGTGAGAGGCGGGGTACACCCTGGACAGGTCACCAGTCTGCTGCAGGGCAACACAGAGACAGGCAGGACAAACAACCATTCACACACACCTAAGGACAATTTAGAGAGTCATGATTTTGGACTGTGGGAGGAAGCCGGAGTACCCGGAAAGAACCCATGCATGCACAGGGAGAACATGCAACCTCCATGCAGAAAGACCCAGGGCAAGGGTAGGACTTGAACCTTGAACCGTGACCTTGTTGCTGCAAGGCACCAGTGCTACTCACTGCGCCACTGTGCAGCCCATAATACTACATATACTTCAGTAATGGTATCAAGGCGTTGCTTATTTATACCTGTAATACTTTATCGGCTGGTTTTGCTTTTTTTTTTTTTTGTATCTCTCTGCAGGAGTAGAAGCAGACTCAGAGGATGTTATATTACTTTCTCCCTATTTTTTGTCACCTTTTTTTAGCAATTTGTCTCATCTTTTTCTTTCCTTTCTTTCCCTTTTACCTTTCCGTTTCCGTTTATTTGAAATAATCCCAAAACAATATCCAATGGATCCAGTGGAACACTGGACCAGCTCTACACCCTCAGCAGGATTCTGGAGGGGGCATGGGAGTTTGCCCAACCAGTCTACATGTGCTTTGTGGATCTGCAGAAGGCATTCGACCGTGTCCCCCGAGGGATCCTGTGGGGGGTACTCCGGGAGTATGGAGTACCGGACCCTTTAATAAGGGCTGTCAGGTCTCTGTACGACCGGTGTCAGAGTCTGGTCCGCATTGCCGGCAGTAAGTCGGACTCGTTTCCGGTGAGAGTTGGACTCCGCCAAGGTTGCCCTTTGTCACCGATTCTGTTCATAACTTTTATGGACAGAATTTCTAGGCGCAGCCAAGGTGTTGAGGGGATCCGTTTTGGTGGCCTTAGGATTGCGTCTCTGCTATTCGCAGATGACGTGGTCCTATTGGCTTCATCAGGGCGTGATCTACAGCTCTCACTGGAGCGGTTCGCAGCCGAGTGCGAAGCGGCCGGGATGAAAATCAGTGCCTCCAAATCCGAGACCATGGTCTTGAACCGGAAAAGGGTAGAGTGCCTTCTCCGGGTTGGGGAGGATGTGCTGCCCCTAGTGGAGGAGTTCAAGTATCTTGGGGTCTTGTTCACGAATGAGGGGAAGATGGAGCGGGAGATCGACAGGCGGATTGGTGCAGCGTCTGCTGTGAAGCGGGCGCTGTACCGATCCGTTGTGGTGAAGAGAGAGCTGAGCCAAAAGGCAAAGCTCTCGATTTACCGGTCGATCTACGTTCCTACCCTCATCTATGGTCACGAGCTTTGGGTCGTGACCGAAAGAACGAGATCCCGGATACAAGCGGCTGAAATGAGTTTTCTCCGTAGTGTGTCTGGGCTCTCCCTTAGAGATAGGGTGAGGAGCTCAGTCATCCGGGGAGGACTCAGAGTAGAGCCGCTGCTCCTCCACGTCCAGAGGAGCCAGTTGAGGTGGCTCGGGCATCTGGTCAGGATGCCTCCTGGACGCCTCCCTGGTGAGGTGTTCCGGGCACGTCCCACCGGGAGGAGGCCCAGGGGAAGACCCAGGACACGCTGGAGGGACTATGTCTCCCAGCTGGCCTGGGAACGCCTTGGGATTCCTCCTGAGGAGCTGGCCCAAGTGGCTGGAGAGAGGGACGTCTGGGCCTCCCTACTGAAGCTGCTACCCCCACGACCCGACCCCGGATAAGCGGAAGGTGATGGATGGATGGATGGATGGATGATGTCCAATAAAGTTTGTTCCATGAGTATCAAGCGGAGCGCTATGGGGAAAGCAGCAATGTTCTGTGAAAGTGAATCTGCTGGGCTCTCTTTGTTATAAGGACAGCGATTCTTAGTGCTACATACATAATCATGTAAAGCACTTTGCATTGTCTCTGTACTGAATTGTGCTATACAAATAAATCTGCTTTGCCTTTCCTTACATTGGCAGACAGGACACATAAAGGAGTGAATGAGTCCTACCAGTATAGGTATTGCATGTTGCAGGTGGGAACTGATAAACACGCTCAGGAGGAATGAATGAGGCAGATTAGGGAAACCAGGAATTAAACAGAGCTACAAGGACATAATGTATTTTTCTAGCTTGTGTAGATATCCAACTAAGAACACAAGACAAAAATGAAAATAAAAATTAACACAAGAAAATCAGGATGTAAAAAGTAAAGCCCCCCCTTTTTCCTGCCAAGCTGCACACAGTTTTATGCATGAGGCCCTGCAGAGTTCCTCCCCCTGCCTGGCTGCAGATAAGCCTTTATAAGGAAGCTGTGCAGGAAACCTGTGTTCTTCTGACTGGCCTCGGCTGCAGAGGGACAGATGGCTCGGGTCAGAACTTGAAGTGATCAGTCGGTGTTGGCTGCAGTTAAACAGGACCAGCATCTCCGCAAACGTTCCTCCTGTTCTAATAGAGGCAGAAGTGAACATCCCCAGCTGACCCAGGCGGTGAGTAAACTCTGGGGGTTGTTGGTTCTACTGCAACACTTTTAAACTGGGTTCTGTTTCCAGTCTGCTGTCAGTTCAGTACGTGGTTCTATCAGTATGTTCTTTAAAAGTGTTGCTGAATGAGCTGTGATACATTGGATCTTTATCAGCAGGGGAAGATTAACGCTGAGTCGGTTTTCTCCTGCAGGACGGTAATGAAACATTAACTCAGATGTTATGAGCCATGTGGCCTGGCCAGCCAGACTAAGGTTTTGCTTTCGCTTTGCTATACAGTGAACTACAGCGTATCAAAAAGAGGCAAAAGTTAGTCTGGCTGGCCAGGCTATGAGCCATGTGCAAGATATGCACTTGGCTCTATTCACATCATTCCTATTTATAAAAGCTTGTTGCATGGATAACATGCAACAAGCTTTTATAAATAGCTTGTTGGTTTTATTTATTTATTTTCATTATCCAGCAAACTAGTAGTGTGTTAAATCATCTGGTAATGATTTAACCCCCCCATCACTACGTGTCACCCCACCTGCTTTCTCTACTGTCACCAGTTGTTGCATCAGTATGACACAGTGGTTGTGTCTATCTATCTATCTATCTATCTATCTATCTATCTATCTATCTATCTATCTATCTATCTATCTATCTATCTATCTATCTATCTATCTATCTATCTATCTATCTATCTATCTATCGTGTTTTGGCAGTTGGCGTTAAAATTGCAGTTTGGGATCTTCTTTGCATTAAATTTCATATGTTGTTTATTTAAACACATTTCTTGTCTTAATAATATACTTTCCTTTAAACTTCACATTTTTCTGTGACTCAGTTTAAATGATCTTTGAATAAAAATGGACTTATTAGAACCTGTCTTCTGAAAGCCTTGAGAACCGTTGATGCAGGACAGTTTCAAGAAACTCTGGACCACCAGAGGTTAAAAACTGATCTCACCTGCTTGCTCTGTCGTTGCAGATCTTCTGTCTTCTCTACAAAACGATCATGGATGACGCAGACGTTCTCGTTACCAAAATCAACAAATGGGTGTGTCTGCAGAAAGAATGTTCGAGGAAGTTGACCAATCTGGCGTCTGAGCTGGAAGATGCTGTGAAGGCTGCCAACGTGACCAAAGTGGTCGGCAGCTCGGTGTCGGTGGGGGGAGCAGCCGCCATGACAGCGGCGGGAGTTCTGACGGTTCTGACCGGAGGAGTAGCGCTGCCTGTTCTGGCTACAATGGGTGCGGTTGGAGCCGTGGCTTCTGGGACCAGTCTGCTGACCAGCGTCGGTTCTGAGGCTTACAGCGCCAGCAAGTCCAAAGACATCATGGAGGAGGCCAAGAAAGTCCTGGACGAGTTGAAGAGTCTGGAAGAAGAAATGAAGAAGCTCATGAAGTCCCTGAAAGAAAAATCCTGCAGTTCCTGTGATGATGATGATAATGATGATGATGATGATGGCGACATTCTGGAGATGTTCATGAGATCAGAGGCCAGACGACATGGAATAAACCTCTCTGGCAGTATCAGGATCAGAAAGGTTTGTGACGTACGGAAATTCAACATCTCCAGGAGGATCATGGCCAACCAAGTTATGCTGGCAGCAAGCGGCGCCATAATCCTACAAGCTCTGGTCCTGGCAGTTAGAGAAGGAGGCAAGAAAGCGGCTTCGTCTGTGGGGAAAAAGGCAGGATCAGCAGCACTTGGATGTGTAAGTAAGACCCGTGAGACTTGTTGGTGCTGGTTCCTGGCCCAGCAGTGAATTAACCAAAGCAGAATGTCTGAACTGATCCGACGTCTTTCTTACTGCAGTGAAAATAAGCAGTTTTTAATCAAAAGCTGAGAAAAGAGTGTAGGAGCTGAACACGAAGACAGGATGCTGTAAATGTGTTCCAGTGATGGGTGGAGACGGGTCAGATCAGAAAAAGATGTTAGTTTCCTGTCAGAAGCCAGCGTTAAACCTGCAGCCGCTCAATGCAGACTCACCAACGTTGGCCACAGGATCCTGCATCAGTAAACAGTAAACACAGCACATTTATCTCAAAGGCACGTCTATTCATTTCTTTACTTTAAAGACATAATTAACATTTTCTAATTATTCCATCCTCTGGGAGTGTTGCACTGCAGAGATTAAATGAGAACCCTTCTGTCAAATTTGATTGATGACCCCTGTCACCCCGCCCCCCATGTGACTCCACTCCCTGTGACACCCCCACCCCCAAATTACACAACCCCCACCTACTTCCACACCCACACCCCCCTAGGTCAGTGGTTTTATGTGTCATCTCCTCTGTGACTTCTTGCACGCTATGTTAGCTTAAAGTTAATTTTTTTTTAAGCATAGACTTAATTCTTTTATGCACAACCAATCTGTGAGTCAGGAATGTCTTTTTCTCGGGTTACTTAGAACAAAATGTGTCTGCATAATATCCAGGTGGCCAGGACGTCATTTTCACGACAACTCTTTTCATGGTTTACTTAGAATCAAATGGTCACATTCAATTATGGCTGGGTATCTGTTAAAATACGGCTTAATCACTTAGACGAGTTTAGCGTTCAGACCGGTTTAGCATGTAAAGGCATCTCCCCCCGTTTCAGTTAACATAATCGTCGGGGGTTTTCACTGTTTACATACAATCAAATAGTCACATGTCAGTATGGTGTAGGTGTGTGTTAACATAACGACTTATCCAATCAGATCGTTTTAGAGGCGGGATGTTTTTTTGTTTTGTTTTGTTTCTTGCGAATTACCACACATTATCAGACAGAAAATAATAATTTAACAGAAATCATGAACCACAGGTTAAATGTTGTTCTAAGTTAAGCTCATTTAACCTCATTCCACATTCTTTGCTCACTGAGGATGTTGCAGCCAAAGCAGGGAAGTCTTTTGTCAGGGGGTGGGGTGTCCTAGCTTTGTCTGACGGGAGAGAAGCCAAGACTGGGAATCTATTTAGAGCTCTGCAGACTCCCAAACATCCTCAGCATCCTGAGACATTGATCATGATTTAATGATCATGATCAACGTAAACTTTCTGGCAGGAATCCCTAAACATTTTCATGGGTTTTCCAGATAAATTCCTGAAAGTCACGTCAGACCCAAACAGCTGCAACGTCACTAAAACACCTGTACACCTGTACTGTCTTATGAAATGTTGCGGTTCTCACTTGGAAATCACAGGACTATTAATCTTATCTTCATGATAAACCCATTTGCTCATTTAAAAAAACTCAGAACAATTAGTCTTCTTTTCATTTAGCAGATTATCTGAACAGCTTGCATGCTCTTTAGAAATAACAAAACCGTTCCTCTTATGTCAGAAACATTCTTCTACATTCCTCGTATAAAAAAAATGAAGTAATTTAATCAGTGAAACAATGTGAATGTAGTCCTAATTTTTCCTCCAACATGGCGGTGCAGGTCATGTTTCTGTGGCTGGGGTTCTCTGAGACTGGCCACAGTTGGCAGCAGCATTGTCACTTTTCTACTTTTTTACTGTTTTACTTCCTTTAAACTCTGCCTAAAAGTTTCTGCAACTTTCATGAGAAATGTTCCCAGGCGATGGTTTAGTCCAGGGTCAGAGTGAAAATCCACAGAAATGTCCTGGAAAAGGTCCTTAAAGCTGCCTGACTGGCTCCTTCTAATATTTGAGAGATTAATTCACTGTTTATGAGTTCAAGGATGTTTTGCATGGTTTTCCTGGTGCTAATAACTATAAATATTAAAGTATTATTTAATAGTCCCATTTACCAGAGACCTGTCAGCACATTTAGCGGGATGTCCTGTGTTCAGGTTGCAGGTGGAGCTGTTGGGCTCTTGTTCTCGGTTCCTGAGCTGGTTAACGACTGCCAGAACCTGGACAACAATGAGACTGAAGTCAGCGAGACCCTGAGGGAAAACGCCAGGGCCATAAGGACCTCCGCTCAGGAGACAGAGGAAGAGTTGGAGAAAATAAGGTATGACAAGAAAATGATGTGTAGAAAAACATGAAAATAAAGCTAAATATGTTTCAGATTTTCTTGATACCATCGCTGAAGTATATGTAGTATTATTTAATATGACATGTATAACATGGCAGCTGAAGATAAAAATATGGGTTTACTGTATGGACGTACCTGAATCCAAGGAACTGTAGTTGTTTGAGAGAGTGTGCTAGTGTCTGTAAAGTTTATCCATGAGAAAAATGCTCAATAGTGGTTGTGAAGAGCCAAAGACCCCCCCCCCCCCCAAAATCCCAGATGCCCAAACGGACCCCCAAAGTAAAGGTGCCCAAGAGGGGCCAACATAGGACGGCTCCAAGGAAACCCCCCAGCCGCCGCAATGCCGAAGCTCCCAGGAGCCGCGGGGACGAGTCCGTGGGCTCCGTCGGCAGCCAGCTACGCTGGAGTGGAACCGGTCATGGGCCCCAGGGACCCGAGGCCCCAGGGGTCCCAGGCCCCGCAAAGCAGCCACCAGGAATGAGCCGGCTTAGTGGGCTCCGCACTAAGCGGAGACTTGAGATGTCCTTGGGTTAGGGTTAGGGTTAAAAAACATACACAGTCTCATTCACTCCTTACAACCCTAGTGCCCCCATGCACAACACACAGACTCTACAAAAAAAAGACGCCGTACACACATTCGCATGTACCACTCACATCCCATATTACCAGGTCCAAGCACCGGCACCCCAACGGGGTACCAGGTCCCTGGACAAGGGAGGTGAACCCTAAAATCAAGATTGGGGGGGGGGGGGGCACCACCAAAACCCAACCGACCCGGTAAATATGTTTCAAATTTTCAATCTGAGATCAATTACCTGCATTGAAACTGGAACGGCTTATTTGAGGCATTGCAAATTCTTTAAATTTACTGAAGTCTTAACATCGTCGCTCAATGTACACCCACCAAAATAAACCGACATTAAATCATCGTACATCTTCTCTCTGTTTTCTCTCATCTCTTAACTTCAAGCTGGCTGAAAAAAAAATTCTATCATTTTGGAGATTTTTCTTTATACAAAACCATTGATCATACATAAGTCAAACTTTTGCACCAAAGCTGATCTAATTGCACTGGTATTAGTTATCTAAAACCTGAGAATTGTGCTTGTCTTCTTAGTGACCAAAAACACCCCTTTGACTTTTATCCAGACCACATTTATTTATCTGATGGCTACACTGGCGTTAAAGTTTACATTCTGGGGAGAAGGCCATTTTATTTGAGATAAATAGACATTAATTTATGTTGTCTGTGTCTCTTTCCATGTAAAGCATTTTTGAGGGTCCTGAAAGACACACAGGATCTAAGCTGAGCTGACAGTGAGATAGATGAACATGATTTGATGGAGGGGGGGGGCAGTTTGATCCTCCGAGGCGACACAATCCGGTTCCACATCAACAATATTAATGCAAACCGATCAGTGCTATTGCTGTTCTTTCAGCCATTTAAGCACGCCAAAGCTGTATCCTCCTGCAGTGTAGATAAAGATTATTTTATGCCAGGATATTATTGTGATTGATTAATTATTTAAAGCTGGAGTTTAAAAGGTCTGAAATGGTTGAATGTTTTGGTAGTGACGAGGCGGCCTCTCCATCGTCCTGTCTCGTTCACTACAGCCCGCCTCACCCGGTTCGTAAATTCAGCTGCAAAGGAAGAAAACAATTATCAGAGACAAAACACTTGGAACATACACCTATTTATTACTATTGGAATACAAAGGGGAGACACACACTTACCACCTTATCCTAAAGCTGGGGGCATGCAGCGACGTGTCACCATTAAACCTCAGGTAACTCTTACTTGCCCTGAATCCCACAAGAAAATTGGGTGAATTTATAGCCTTGAACGACCCTGCAGACTCCATCCTATGTGAACTTCAGACCACAAAGTTTAACAATAGGAATTAGAACTTAGGTAACTGCTTACTAAAATAATACGAAAACTAATCATATATGTCAATAACAGTTTACCTGACTCCGCCAGATAGATTTGCTCCGCATATCCATCTGGAAACCTTCCATTGAAGTAATTTTGGGAAGGGGCGAAAATACTGGTTAGCTGATTGGCCTATGTTGGTGATAGACGGGCCAAATAAACCAATCAGATTTGTGGTCGCTCGTAACAGAGCGACGACGAAAACACAACCACAAGTCAAGCTACTCTTGCTGCTGCAGGTAAAGGCTCGTTAGCTCAGCAGAGAAATACTCTGTAATTCCGATAAAACTTGCTCGATAGCCGCGCTAACGCTAGTTTCATCGGCTGAAGCCGCCATGTTCTTTAGACTGAACTGTCGCGCTTCCCGTTGCGTCACACCTCAACCCGCCTCAAAGCCAACGCTGATTGGACGTTCGTTTTGTGAACGGCTCCAAATTTTCTTTAACGGAAAGTAGCCAGACTGATCTGCGAGTGAAACCTTGAAAGCTCGCGAGATCAGGATGGTCTCACGAGGCTAAATAACAGTAGCTTTGTGGATATTTGAAGTTGTTGAACTAATTAACTAAAGAAAAAATGAAAATATCGATGTCTACATTTTAGCACCATGGTGTGCAGAGGGTGCAAGAATAAAAGAGCAAAGGAGTGGGTTTAGAGAATATTTAACAAAAATGCCCAGAGATTTGATTTTTTTTTTATCCTTTTGCAGAGAAGCCCTTCAGAAGCTGAATAGAATTAAATCCATCATCGAGAAGAAAACCAGGAGCCACGTTGAGAAGGGCGAGTTAATTGCTCATGCAATTAAAAACTCACCAGACCCGTTAGTAAAAGAGTGGCTGGAAAACAACGCAGAGTCCGAGGACTTCTTCCATCTGGTGGATCTTTGGTACTTCATCAACCAAAAACTGGGGGAGGAGTGGGAGAAGAAGAACAAGAAGGATCGGGAGAGGAGGAAGATTGATTTGGTCTTCTTAGCTCATGGAGCGATTGAGAACTTCATGATTCCTGCCAGGTGTCTGCTGCCTCTGCCGTCCATCACTGATGTCCTGCTGTATCCTCCCTGGAACTGCCTCCTGTCTGCTGAAGCAGCCTACAGCATCGCCACAGGATGCATCCAGCCTCAGGACAGGCAGTTTGGGTGCAGCAAACAGCCGGGCGATTGCCCATTTTCCACTGAAGACCACGTGACATTCCCTCTGCCCAGGAACTGGAACTCCATGAGGCAGTCTGGAGCTCAACTGATCCCTAAAATTATGGTGGCACCTGTAGGAACAGCCAATGACAAGGCCTTTGAATATTTCATTGCTCTAGAAAACTATTTTGGTTCACCAGCAGCCAACCGGTATCTCATCCCATTCCTCGCCCCCTTCATCGGCAGAGTCCCCTTCTTCGTCGTCACCTTGGCCTTGTCCCTGGTGCTCTTTTTCTCAGGGTTTGAAGCCACTGTCCACCTGGCTGCCTGCCTGGAAAAATCACCCAGAAGAGCCATGATGGAGGAGGAGCTCCTGAGGTGGCAGTACGCCTACACTGTGGACAACACAGTCATGACCGTTCCACTGGAAACGTTCAACTCCACTGTGTTTAACATGTTCAGGGCTGTTTTTGGTGACGTGGTTCGCTCTTCTAACCGCTGAAGTGGAGAAGTAAAGTACAGGCTAGTCTGGATCAGTTCAGATAGGCCACAGAAAATGATGAATTCCCATGTTTTTTTCTTCACAGTACATATCAGGATGTTCATGGGGTCTTAAAAATCTTAAATTCCCTGAATTATCGTGTTCCAATCTTATTTGTTTTCCCCAGTAGGCTTAATTTCTTCATGCTATGTAACGCCCATGTCGCTCCAGCGACTATTTACAACTAAAAACACGCAGCCAGGCAATCGGCTTTTGTCTTATTGGTTGGCCCGTATCCCTCCACCTGATGGTCTATGTGCAGAAACAGAAGAAGTAGTGCCGTTGTTGTCATGGGAAAAAGCTGATTAAGCAACATTTGGCATCAAAACGATCAGTTTCGCCTCGAGCAGTGATGTTGAAGCCTGCTGCTTATGCAATTAAAACAGCATTAAACTGGGAATGTTGAATGGGAATCTTAAAGATCTTAAACACTGAAATAAAAGTTATAGAAAAACAATATAATTCCAAAACATATAATTGTGAAACAATTTTTCCAAATCCATTATTTTACAACAAACGTATGAAACCAATTCTTCTTCAAGAGTAAAACTGGCTTCATGTTTTGATTTCTCATTCAGCTATAAAGGCTTTACAGGAGAACACTGAGACCATCCCTGGTAAGGTGAGGATGTCTCCCCCTGGAGGACAAACCATGGCACAGTCAGAGAGGCTGAATAAAACCAGGATGGCCTGCAGGCAGCGCCGTACACAGACAAGCTGGGGGTCAGGGGCTGAAGTGGAGAAAATGGGCACCGTGTGCAGCGCCGGCACATGGAGCTGCCTTTGTAGAATGAGATTTATTACAGGCACAGCTAGAACAGCACATCTGCCTAAAAAGTGGATCAGAACGCTGCCGCAGATCCAGAACGCTGCTGCCCGCGTCCTCATTAAGACTAAGAACGTAGAAAACATGGACCCGGTTCTGAAGTCCTCACTAAGACTAAGAACGTAGAGAACATGGACCCAGTTCTGAAGTCCTCACTAAGACTAAGAACGTAGAGAACATGGACCCGGTTCTGAAGTCCTCACTAAGACTAAGAACGTAGAGAACATGGACCCGGTTCTGAAGTCCTTCCATGGCTCCCTGGATCTCAGAGAATAGACTTTAAAATCCTTCTGTTAGTCTATAAATCCCTGAATTAGCACCTAAATCCATCACAGACTTGTTATCAGGGCATCAACCCTCCAGACCACTCAGGTCTTCTGGCTCCAGCCTGCTCTGCAGAACCAGAACCAGAACCAGAACCAGACATGGAGAAGCAGCATTTAGTTCCTATGCTCCACTGATCTGGAACAAACTCCCAGAAAATTGTAAAAGTGCTGAAAGCCTGAGTTCCTTTAAATCAAGGATAAAAACACATTAGTTTAGGATTTTAACTGTTTTAGTTATACTGTTTTACTGAAACATCATTAATTCAACTTTATAGTCTGTTTTTAATATTTGCTTTTAGTTTCTATTTTCCAATTTTTTATTTTTCTTAATTTTTTTCTACATTTTATTCCAACTTGCTTTTTTCCTGGTTTTATTTTCCTATATTTTAATCATGTAAAGCACTTTGTGTTGTCTTTGTACTGAAATGTGCTTTACAAATAAATTTGCCTTACTACAAAGCTACTTTTGAACTTGTGTCATTATTATTACTATTGTTACAGTTAAGAATATCAAACCAAAACATGTCAGAGCTTAAAGATCGCTTTATCCAGTTCGTTCCTAACACCTTGACCCTGGTACTGACTCTGACCTTTCTTCATCGTTCTTCTCCTCCTCCTCCTTTGTAGAAGCTGCTGGTTTGATCCAGTCTTTAGGATCTGAAGGAGCTGGAGCTCAACCAGCGGACATCTTTTATAGTCATGGTTTGTGACGAGGCCCCTTTAAAGGTGCAACATGAAACGTTCTTCATAACAAAATCAGCAACAGAAAATGTGGTTCCCTGGGACAGATTTTCCAAATTTTCTAAATCTCACTGCCAATTTAAATATAAGAACTATAATTTATAGCCCTTAGAAACAGCCATGGTGAGCAACATTGGCTCTGAAGAAACCATAGATCAACACAGTGGGTCAAAAGATGTCAATCAAAAGAGGAGGGTGTACACAAGCATTTTGAAACCAGCATCTTTAAAATAGAATAGTTATTTCCATCATTTCTTTAGCTGTGTTTTGTTATTGTCTCAGGCTAAAAGGAATTTTATTTCTTTTTTCAAACTCATGGACAATCAGCTTTGATGCTGCTTGGGTTAAATTAAACTGAATGGAGTTATAGTTTGAAGGATTTTGGTGAGTTTTAGTACTTTGTGACTTGTTAATCGAAAAATGTTTGCCGCAGATTTTCACAGCAGGTCAAAATTTTCAGATTTCTTTCTTTTTAATAAACCCTGAGTTGTGTGTGAAAGTGTTTAGAGTGTACAGACGCTGGATACATGAGGCCCCCTGAGGAAATGAACCAGATCTGAATCCTGACGGTGTGAAGCTTCCCATGTTTCAGAAGAGGCTGCTGGTCCTCATCATTCGTAGCTTTGCAAGTTTAGGTTGTTTGGTACCCGACTTTTTCCAGAGGGAAATGAAATGGAAGTAGGTTCCAGTAGTAGTCTAAAGAAAATAATGTAATTATCGGCTAGATGGATGGGAAATATTTAAGAACAAAGAAAAATAAACTCACGTGCAACAGTTTACATACAGGGAAATTAAGACCTTTGTTAATGGGTATGAAAGGAAGGAAGGGAACAAAACGGCAACATGTGGACGAGAAACGGAGATTAAATAGGCTAAAAATGGAAGACCTGTAGATGTTTCAGATGATGTTAAGGTCCAGTTTAAATCAATCAATCTTTACTGTCAACTACAATTTGCCTTGTAATCAAAATTTCAGTTCCAGTACAACCGTCCATCACATACATAAACAAACATTTTGGGGAACGATTGACTGAGGCTTTGCGTTGCCAAGGAACTGCCATTTGGGCCGCTGCCATTTGGGCCGCTGCCATTTGGGCCGCTGCCATTTGGGCGCAGCCGTTAGGCGCGTCCCTCCAAACGGCCCCGGACCCCGCCTTACGCGGTGCCCACAGGGGCGCATCACAGGGGAGGTGAAGGAGATCAGATGGACTAGTTGTAGCACAAATATGACCAAACCTGGTGGAATCCACTGAAAAGTACCGCTGGTGTCCCACAGGGCAACACTTTGACCCACTGGTGTTCTGCATGCTGAGCCAAGTTCTTCATACAGCCTCTGTGGGCAGAACTTCCCTCAGATGTTTGGGCCGCTTCCTCTTGCCGACTCGACCCAACTACTGGATCAATAGAGACTTTAACGACGGCGAATCAGAATCAGCCATAAAAAATTGTTCCAGAAAGCACAAAGTTTGCCTCCAGCATGATTTCTGCAGACCTCGATGAAGTGAAGCACCGCTGGGCAGAAGAATGGACCAAAATCCTTGGAGAACAGAGGCTGAGTGTTCTTGGTGGTTCTACCAGCCGCTGGATCAGAGGCTGGACTCATGTTTTACTGACATAAACTGACGGTTTTTCTCAGGCAAACACCACGAGGGGATCCGCGTCATGGTTACCTCCTGAAGTGGTACGTCTGGAAGGAGATCCTCGCTGTTGGTATGAAAACATGTCAGAAGATCAGGTTTCAGACGCAGCTTTGAGGACTGACCACCAGAGGCAGAAATGAGGTCAGACGTAAAAGGAGGCGTCTGAACGGACATATCTGCTGGAACTCTGATGAAGAGCACTCTTCTTCTTCACAGACACATCTTCCTGTTACCAGGGTGACATGTTATCTGGTGACGCTCATCATTTGATCTGAAATGAACAGATTCATTGAGTTTACACCTGCTGACTGGGGAGCTGCTGTCTGCTGCAGATTTATCACAGATTCTGAGATCTGCTCCCATCAGAGGACAGGTGGACTTTTTCAAAGAGATGTTTCATTCAGCGTGAGGAGCAGCAGGGCGGGTCTGAGCTGAAGAATCTATAACAAGGGGCCCTGATTACCCCCCCCCACCCACCCCCCAGGTTACCTGGAAAGACCAGGTGACTTACAGAAACCTGCAGATCAGCGAGTTTAGTCAAACACTGCTGCCCCTCTCAGCAAATATTTAGCTGCTGTTTATTTACCATGTCCATGGAGGGGGGGTGGGGGGGGGGGCTTCCTGGCAGACCAGTGCATGACCCGCTTAGATGTGAGGGAGGGGCGGGTTTTACTGTAAAGAGGGAGCAAAGCTGCCAGGAGGTAGATGCTGTGACAACAAAGGTGGCCTCATTCATGATTTTATTTATTGTAGCTCCTTACACGGCATAAGGCAACCAAAGACCTGCGCAGGAGATGAAATCAGAATAAGAGAGGTAAACAATAACAATAAATTAGCAAAAGACAAGGACTGGTCTGATATTCTAGGTGTTTTAAAAGCCAGGGTTAAAAGATCAATTAATATAATTTAGGTGCTGAAGCTGAAAAGGCTTCGTCTGCCCTGGACACGTCCAGTCCCAGGAAGCACCAACAACATCTGATCTTCTGATTCAGAGCTCTTCCAGTAAGATGCAGGAGCTCAGGTTGCTTACAGCTTACGACATTGCAGGTGGAATAAGGCAAAATTACAATATAAAGTGCAGCAGTGATCAGAATGTAACAATGCAGGAGAAAAACAGTGCAGAAGAATGTTCCAGCATGTTCATGGCTCAGAAATAATGGTGCAAAAAGGCATTAACATGAAGAAGTTCAATGCAGTGCAAAATAATATGGTGCAAAAATACAGAAAACGTTCAGTTGTGTAAATTTAAATGGATTATAAAAGTTCGGCAACGCTGGTAGTGCAAAATAATGGTGCACGTGTGAAGAGCATTTAAACGTTTAAAACAAAGCATTTTGAAATCAGTTCTGGAGACGGTGGGAGTAAAACTGATCAATCCCACCATAGAGGAAGTTGCAGTAGTCCAGTCTAGACATGAATAAAGCATGAATGACCCTTTAAAGGGCATCAAAATGAAAAATACGGCTTTGGCGTCAATAACAGCGTTACCGAGTCTGCTCATTATAAAAATATTTGTTTTTATTAAGTCTCTTATAAATTTCGTGTGACACAGGTTTCGGTTTATTGGGCTTGTTTTTGGCCGTAAAGTCTCTTATTTGGGCAACAAACTAAACAACTATGAACAAGAGCTATAAGTAGACCCTCCCCCGCTGCGCCTAGCCGTCCCCTACACATCGCCCTCCATCTCCGAAATAATCTAAAAATGGGCTCATATGCACCGTCTGCATAGACACCTCTTTCTCTCTCCATCTAGGTGCTGTGAGAGTTGTACTGTGGGGTCTGGTGGGGGGGGAATTTATGACAGTGCATTGTTCAAAAGGTCCTTTAGGGGGAGCACCATTCAAAAATGACTTTAGTCCTTTACGTTTCTCTTTCATTGTTTCTAATCGGCGTTTGGAGCTTCAGGTGTTACTAGATCAAACTCTCCTCTGTGGTTCGATCTATCCAGCTCACTTGACAGATGTATCTAACTCTGCTCTCTGCATCTTGACTCTTTATTGACACTACTGAAATAACATGGCTGTAAAAGTTATTGTTAAATATAACTCTGTTTTTGCCATTAATCCTGTTTTCAAATCCCTCTTCATGCAACAGCATCATCAAAAATGGAGAATTGATGTTACAGACCTGATCTCTGATCATGAAGAAACAGCAACACAGAAATAGAAAACCTGACATCATGGGGATGAAAACCATGCCTTCCTTGCCAGGAGAACTGGGTCGGCCTCTCTGCTACAGCTCTCCACTGGTTTAAATCCTACTTAAAGGACTTTTAGTGTCAGCAGGTAACTTTACATCAGAGACGACATAAATCACATGTGGGGTTCTCCAAGGTTCCATCCTGGGTTCCTCCTGTTCTAGATCTACATGCTCCTCTAGCTCAGATCATAAACATCATCAGCTACCATCACTATGCAGACGACACACAGCTCTACATCACCATGTCACCAGGTGACTATGAACCAGTTCAGCCTCTGAGGAAATAGAAGAAATCAATGCAGGAGGAGACAAAATGTTCTTTAACTGAATAAAAACTAAACTGAAGGAATAATTTCTGGACCAATAGAGGAGAGATCCAGAGTTAGCTCACAGCTTCAGCTGCTTCAGCTAGGAACCACTGATCAGGCCTGAAACCTGGGAGTAGTGATGGACTCAGACCTGAACCTCCATCTGAAGACAAAGTGGACCTTCTAGAACCTGGAGAACATTTCCAGGATTAAAGGACTGATGTCTCAGCAGGATCTGGAGAAACTAATCCATGTTTATCTTTAGTAGAACTGATCACTGAGAACATGGACCCGGTTTTGAAGTTCTAACACTAAGACTAAGAACGTAGAGAACATGGACCCGGTTCTGAAGTCCTCACTAAGACTAAGAACGTAGAGAACATGGACCCGGTTCTGAAGTCCTTCCATGGCTCCCTGGATCTCAGAGAATAGACTTTAAAATCCTTCTGTTAGTCTATAAATCCCTGAATTAGCACCTAAATCCATCACAGACTTGTTATCAGGGCATCAACCCTCCAGACCACTCAGGTCTTCTGGCTCCAGCCTGCTCTGCAGAACCAGAACCAGAACCAGAACCAGAGATGGAGAAGCAGCATTTAGTTCCTATACTCCACTGATCTGGAACAAACTCCCAGAAAACTGGAAAAGTGCTGAAAGCCTGAGTTCCTTTAAATCAAGATTAAAAACACATTTATTCAGGTTTGCCTTTAAATGTTATTGTTTTAGTTTATAGTCTAAATTGTCTTATATCTTGACCTGCTGCTACTATTCCTTTGCCATGTGCTTTCCTCTGTAATGTTTGTCTTTTCTTCTGTTTCTATTCAGCTCTTTGAATTCTTGTTACTGAAATGTGCTACAAACAAACTAACCTTCCCTTTAAATTTACAAACCGTGAGTAAAGAAACCAGAAAAATAATCTACTGAGCAGCTCAGATTTGTGAATATTGCGTAAAATCTCTTTCCTTCCATTTTAGAGTTAGTTTATTTAGTGTTCCAGTCAGTGATGGTCAGTCAGATAAGAACCCAATAAAATATGCAGGCTGCATAGACCAGCTGTGGAAAAGTTTACAGGGGATGAAGACCTTTGCATGGCTTTAGGTTTGGATTTCATTGACATGTTAGGCAAATGTTGGGTTTAATAGATCTGACTTAAACCTAACCTTTGAGAGGACTTTGACTTGTCAATAACGACAGAAATTATGGACCTGTGTAGGGGGTGGGACTTTCTGTTCTTTAAAGTTAAAGTCAGCTTCATCCATCCTGCAGAGAGCAGAAGTTTCCTCTGACGGATTCTGGTGAGCAGCTGATCCTCCCTCTGGACTCCATCTGCTCTAAAGACATCCTATCAGGTCTGCAGGGTTTATTTTCACGCTGATGTTTAAATAGTGGAACTGCTATGGATCAGGTTTTTATGTGCAGTTGTCTTAATGATTTACTTGATTTTTATTTTCTCAGACAGAAAAATCCTTCAGCTGTCAGAGAATAAAAGAACCAGAACAGCAGGTAACTGACCAGGTTTCTTCATCCAGAACATAAAGATGTCCATGTTTGATGTTTGCTATATCAAATCTTCCTCCTGACCAAAGTCTAGGTCAGAAGAAGACAAATCTGCATTGGAAGGACGTCTAGATATAGTAAAAAAAGTAATTATTTGAATATCCTGCGACTTTGCAAGTTCTCCCACTTAGAGATCATGGAGGGATCTGAAGTTTTCATCCTAGATGTGTTGTGCAATTATACACTGTTCAAAGTTATTTATTGTTTATTAAATAACTCTCTGTCTGTTAAGTATTGTCTGGTGATAATCAGCCCTTAAGCTGATGTCAGGACAATGGTTGAAAGGGATGAATTCGAGCACTAGCGATCTTTTAACAGCAAAACCTGCACACACATAGAATAAAGGAGTCACAAACTTCATTTAAAGTTCAAGAATTTAATAACAGAAATAAAACTAACATCCAGAGAACATCACTATGTAATGCTGTTTATCTGAATTAACACAATATTTCCATTAACAAATCCTCTCTACTAGGCTAGTGAAACTTAACTAAACTACTAAGCAAAATGGAGATAAAAAAAGGAGCTAAGCTAAGGAACTATTTACATGCAAAAACAAACAAAAGACAAAAAAAGTTCTTGGTCATAATCAGAATAATCCAGTGAATACCATTCAGATCTGATAAAAAAAACATGGAGGGTCATGAGTTTGGCAGCAATCTCTTCCTCAGGGTTACCTCTACAGATAGCTCAGAATACAATGCCCATCGTGGCGAGCTGAGTTCCTCTTAGAACCATTGTCTAGAACAAGCTACCAGAGTGATAAGTTTACTCTGTTCTTAGAGTAATTCACTTTGACTTCAGACTTCTGGACTGGTTGTACCCAACTCGGTCCTTTAACTATATTTGGAAGATTTAGCAGTGTGTTGATCTACTAAAGCCTGTATATGTCTTCATACTTTGGACTAATTTTTATTCTCTATTTTCTAGTGATGGCTTCCCGACGCTGGGCCGGCTTGTTCCTGTTAGCCTCGTTGATCCTTCTTCTGCACTGGACAAACACCTCTGCTCGGTCTGTTGATGACGCACCACAGGCCCAATCCCTGCAGCGCAGAGCTCAAAGACAGCTACCCGACAGTACCAGAGAGTGGGTGCAAGCATCTACAGAAGTCGTCAAAAGCAGTCTGACTGTCATCAAAGAAGTGATCGAAAACATTCCCGTCGACAAAGTCACAGATGTGATGAAGAGCTTCTCTAAGTTCGCCAGCCTGGCACCCGGCATCGGAACTCTGGTCGCGTCCGTCCTCAATATGGTCTTGGCGTTAATCCCTCAGGAGAACCCGGTGCTGAATGAGGTAAAGAAGGGGTTTGCTGAGGTGAACCGGAAGCTGGACTCTCTCTCCATCCAGATCTCGAACCTGGCAGCAGATGTAGAATGGTTCAACTATGCCAGCGTCTACTCTAGAGACGAAGTCACCATCCTCAACGCCTGGGAAAAGTTCAATGACCTTCGTCAGAACAGCAACTTGGTGCAAAGTGCAGAAGAGAGACTCAGACTGGCTGAAATATTCACCAGCTACTATGAAAACTCAGGGGCCGAGTCCAGTGTGTACAATCTTTACCGCTACCTGACAGTTGAGAGCGCATCTCTGCATGAAAACCTCAACAATCTGCTGAAGAAGAAGTTTAAATGTGGCATTAATATAATCGGCAGATACAACTTGTACTTCAGCAGCTTGTTGTGGAAGGGCATGGTGCTCAACCAGTTCTACTGGAAGCTGATTGGTTTCAACACAGAAAGCAAAGAGGCTGAACATGTGCAGATGTTCAAGAAGGTCTCTGAAGCCCAGCTAGCCGCCATAGACTACTGCTTACAGAATTATGAGCAGTACATGAAGAAAGATGTGGAGGAGACTGCTAAAGGACTCAGTGCTGATGACAAAACTGCTGTGGCACTTAAGGTGAAAGAGGTTCTGGACAAGAAGTATAACTGGTACAAGTGGGTGGTGGTGGTCTACAACAAGGCAGACAAAGACAATCACCTGGTGTTTGGTGCCACTGAGGTTGATGCAGGGAGCATCATTGTGCTTGTGAGCCACACTCTCCATGGAGCTCAGATAGATGTCCCATATGTTAAGAAAACTGCAGAAACCTGTTTCAGCAATGGATACTGCACAAACATCCGAACAGATCAATGCCAGGAAAGCCACTGGCCTCAAGCCTGGGGGGGTGCTTCTTCTTCTGTCCAAATTGTTTTTAATGAATATGCCATAGTGTCACATGTCACCTACAATGAAGAATTTGCAGAGTTCCCAGCACCTCTTCATCGAGTGGGCTGCTCCTGGTCAACTGGTGGTGGAAGGATTTCCATACATTTCTCCAGGAAGCTGCCTGTCTGTACAAATTATCCCTGTCAGAACAACGGACGGTGTGAGAGAGTCCTGGACTCAAACGAATGGTTCTGCCGATGCCCCACTGGATTCTACGGAGAACACTGTGAGCAGCGCATTGACACAAGACCAGCACCCAAAAAAGATGCCATCTTCCCCCCCATCAAATCCATCCAGGACAGGGTCAAAAACCTTGAGCACAACCTGGAAAAAATCATGAACAGATGTCGCATTTCTTAGGAGATTTCTGCAGGATTCTGATGGATGACACCAATGACTTAATTCCATCCGATTGCTAAAAGTCATCTGAAAACCGAAATTACAGCAAATGAACAAGAACTGATGAATCAGAAAAGACTGGCCCTGCAATTCAATAAACCGCCACAAGATGGCAACAAATATTCATGTTTCAATAAAATGCTTCTGAATAAATTGATAGAAGGGATGCTGTTTATTTCTAATGAAAATAAATGTTAACATTTATTGGAGTTTATTTTCTCCTGGAAGCCTTGGGTTCAGCTGTTTTAGCTATTTAAGCTTAAAAACTGCTAAAATTTATGGACAGACAAACAGTTTATATTGTGCTTTAATATAACCCCCTCAGCAAAGCTGTAAAGTATAATCACCAAAAGCAAAGGTAAAACAAAAACTACTTAAAAGACATGAAAAGACACACACACACACACACACACACACACACACACACACACACACACACACACACACACACACACACACACACACATACATATATATTCATGTGTGTGCAGTATTGATAAATGATGCACCACAGGGTTCTTTTTCATTGGCTTTTTTTTTCACTCCACTAATTCTCACCTGGAGATGATTGAAGGAAACAGTTGATGGATGAATAAAGAGGTGTTCTGCAGCTATTTTGTTGTGTTATCCGTTCTTAATTTGCTCTGATTTCATGAATGATGACAGGAATGTCTTTGTTGAGTTGGAGGAGCAGCTCTGCTCTGCTCTGACTGCAGCATCAGGATGAAAACCTGTTTCTTCTCCACCAATCACAGCCGCTCTCTGACTGAAGGAGGAAAAGAACTTCCTGATAAAAGCGCGGCTGCAGAGAGGAGACACTTTGCAGACAATCAGCGGCAGCATCTGTGCAGAATACTGGTGCTGCGGGCACGCAAACCAGTTTTATGTTTTAAGGTCCATAGTGGCAGGTTTGGTGAGGTGGACTTAATGAATGAAATAGTCAAGAAAACTGAAAAAAAATAAACAGATTATTGAAGTTAAAATGGGTCATAATGCAGGTTTTTATTAGATAGTGTTTCCTACATTTCCCTTTTCATGAGATCAAATTCAGATATCTGTCTGTGACTGGATGATTAGTGATGGATTTTATCACACAGCAGAAACAACATGCTGGGGGACATTAATCGTTCCTGTGAGCTCTCTGATCAGCTGATCTCTGCAGCAGCTTTCCTCTTGGTCACAGATCAGTTAGGTTATCGTCCTCTGTCCCTCGGAACAACAACTCTTTAACAACCAAACAATTGTTTATTTCTACAGCTGCGCTCTAAGAGCCAGCTAAAACCTCATATAAAACTCAGCTGCAATAGGAGAACATTACAAATTAATGTTACATTTGTAATTACCTGTGATTATTAATACTGCATATTTAAACGACCCAGAGCTGTATGTTGAATATAAAACAGGCAGGCTGACTTTTACACTAACTAGTACTACTATACTCTACTGGCGTCAGTATTTGCAACACTTTTTCTGTCTACAAGTAGAAATGGACCTTCTGCAGGAATGTGAATTAATGTGTGGATCTGAAGGACATTTTAATTTGTTGACCTACTTCAGGAATAAATTATTTGACTTTTACTGAACTAAGTTTAAATTGATCAAATTTTATGGCCCTAACTTATTTCTATCATATGGATCTAAGGACAAGATAATTTTCTCATCATGATGCAAATCCAGCTGGAAGCTCTCAGAGAGGGTTCCCAATCTTGTGTATCATAGCCAGTAGGGCTGCACAATTAATCACATTTTAAATATAATCACCATTTAAAAAAACGCTATTTCCAAATCCAGAGGTCTGCAACTTTTGGCTAGGTAACAATTAATGGATCAGACGCTTCCTTTAGGTGTCAGTAACTTGTTTAAACTGGGTTTGCCTCACGTGGAAGGGTAGATTGCTGCAGCAGTGAGATGATCCTGTTTTATTATTTGTTTTAGAGTTTATATAATTATACTTTTTTACCAGAAACTTTCAGGAATCTCATCATAGTGTTAAGTACCGGTCAGACTGTTTAATACATTGACTTCTTTGCTGGTTGCACTTTATGTTCAACAAGGATTGATGTCCAACTCAACCAGCTGTTCTCTTAAATATCAAAATTCTGATTAACCAAAACAGTTAATTTTTTTTTAAATAGACCTTGTTTGTAGCTAACTTCCACCCAGCTGTGTGACCGGCTGTTTCTCTATCAAGCAGTTAAATCTTTTCTAAAACATGAAGACGTTTATTGAGGGGAGGGGTCCTTCTCACCCTCTGAGCTGCAGGGGGTGCACCTGTCACTAAAACACTGAAACACTTTAACTTTCCCTCCTTTAAATTAAGACAGTATTTTCCTGTGGTGCACACTGGAAGGCTGGGTACGTACCTAGCAACGGTTGCTAAGCTGATGTGCATTCCTGAGTGGAACTTCTGCATCACAGCAGCTCCTGTGATGGTGATGACATCACAGGAGCTGCTCTGCCTTAGAAGACCGTGTAACGGAATTATTCTCTCCTTCTGGCACTTTTTTGTGAGAGACAGACGTGTTTTTGGTGAGAGAAAACGAGTTAGTTAGCGATACCTTGCGATAGTTTGTGATTTACGATTTTTACAATTTTTACAATTTCTACGATTTTTACAATTTTTACAATTTTTACGATTTTTACATTTGATTTAGTTTTACGATTGATTTAGCTTTACAATTGACTGATTGATTGATTGTCAATCCCAGAGCAAACGCTGGGATTGACAATCCCAGCGTTTGCTTTACGAACCCGTGCAAACGAAGAAGCCATGAACGACTCCACCAGTTCAGGGGCTCCAGAAGTCCCAGCAGACTTTATGATGACATTGATGGAAGATTTCTTTTCGTCCATCTCAATGGAGCAGACCGTGGATTTGGCCGTAGGAGAACCCGATGATGACACCTTATCTAAGCTAAAGGAGCTGGTGTTGGATGTTGCCAATCTATGTACCGCCTTCATCTACAAAGCACGCTTCACATCTGGGGATGTGGAAACCGTTGTGGGCAAGTCAGTACTAACATCGTTTCTGGACTACCTTAACATGCGTCCAACCACTCAACCCAAGAGCTTTGACACCTTCAACAAGCAATTAGTCAAACTTGTCAAAGAAAAAGTGAGCTATGTCCTCGGCCCCATGGATGATCAATTAGCTTTTTATGTCTCTGAGATGGACAGACTGGATATAATGCTTCCACATGCAGAGATACTAATAGAGGAACTGTTAGCTGAGAGGTGTATACAACATCAGCAGAGGAAGCAAAACGCTGCTGAAGATCAGCAAGATGCCCTCAATAGGCAGCAGACAGAAGAGCTTCAGCCCATCGGTTTTGATCGGGGTGATTCCCAGACTGTGGAGGAAAAACCCACTCAGAGATCTCGGGGGTCCCTCCGTATAGGTACCACCATTTGTGGTTTGAGATGTTACCGGTGATCCCAGAGGAACCAGAACTCGAGGAGGCAGAAGCAGAGATCAACGAGGAGAGGGATTTTATTCCTGAGGACCAGGAATCAGATCTGAAGCTGGTGGACGAATTCATTTCTGAGGAGCTTTCAGCGATGAACAAGGTGATTTATTTTATCTCTAAAGAAAAGAAATCAGATCTTTAGATGGTGGATTGATTTACATCTGCTGAGATTTGTGAAATGATGAAGGTCAATTATTTTCTGTCTAAGGAAAAGGAGTTGGAGCTGAAGATGGTGGACGAATTCATTTCTGAGGAGCTTTCAGTGATGAACAAGGTGAATTATTTTATCTCTAAAAAGAAGGAATCAGTTGAGCAATAGGGTGTTTTAACTAGTCCACAGTTTTAAATAAACACTGCATGCATTGGAACAAGACGAACTATAAATAACAGCAACCAACCCAGATGATGATGATAGACATAATATTTATTGCTCTGTTTGAACAAAGTACTGATATAAAGTTTTCTACCCAATCAATATATGTAGTTGATAGTAAGATATTCAAATGTTTTGTTTGCATGTGGACTTTGCTTTCTAAAAATATATATTCCAGTGTATTCCTGTTTTACAAAATATGCAGACAGAGATTTTATCAAACAACAGGTTGAATATCTCAATTATACTAAATTGGGGCTTGCTAAAATCAGCCTTTTGTGTACGCTTTTGGGGAGGGCGTCTGAAAAAAAGAGTATGTACACTTTTTATTTGTTTTCTTTTAATAGACTCAATAAGGGTGTCTATGATCTGCTCTTAATGTGTTTGAGTTTGTGTGTGTTAAGATAAATTATTTTATCTCTAAGGAAAGGGAGTCGGGGTTGAAAATAGTGGAAAAATTCATCCCTGAGGCGCTTTCAGAGATGAACAAGGTAAATGATTTTATCTTTAAAACAAAAGACTCAGATGTTTAGATGGTGGATAAATTTATATCTGATAAGATTTCTGCAATGATAAAGGTAAATTATTTTATCTCTAAGGAAAAGGAGTCAGAGCTGAAGATGGTGGACAGATTCATCTCTGAGGAGCTTTTAGGAGTGAGCAAGGTAAATTAATTTATCTTTAAAATAAAGGAATCAGAACTTTAGATGGTTGATGAAGTTATATCTGATGATGTTACTGAACTGATTCAGGGGTTGTTTCCAATATCCAGCCCTTTCACATGTGCACAAACCCTACTCTTTGGTGGTGGGGGTCTTGTGTACGCATAAATGATGACCTGCTGTAATACGGCCCGTATTTTTAGCACATTTTGCTCTTCTCCTGCATAGCAAACTTGTTGACAGAGAGGCGGTAACAGTGTTGCCCAATTTGCTTATTATAAACTGTTTTTCATTTCTTTCTAAAGTCACTTGTAAATGTTGTTAGTCACAGGTGGTATTTTTTTGGCTTTGTTTCTGAACATGAGGTTACTTATTTGGGCTTGGCTTTATTTTCTCAACAGAACCCCTTTAGCTAGCTATCACGCCACGCAACAAGAGACCTGCTCATGCTACTGCTGCGTTACAGACAGCAGCCGGCTAAATATCTGTCCGCACACACACCTTGGCCTGAAGTGTTTCTGAACCGTGCGTTTCTGACTGTGCTTTGTTTTTGCCTTGCTTCTCTGCCCTTCCCTCAGAGCCCAGGGCTACTGCCAGTGGCCAGCTTTCAGAACGCGTATCTCTGCATTTCATTTTCTTCCTGCATGTTGCAAAAGGTCCTGCATAAAGTCAGTAGGAGATTAGTTGTGTCGTCTTATTTTGATCAATTTTAACAACACATAACAGCTCAGAAAACATGTTGCGCTAACGGCTGGCGTTCCCTTAGGGTGCGTTCACACCAAATACGAACAAGGCTAATTTTTCTCCTTGATTCCCTGCAGTTGGTCGCTTGATATTTCGCCTCTCTCTTGCAAACAATCCGCAGAGAAAACAAAGCCAATTTCACCCACGTTCGCTTTACTGGGTCATCAAATAGGAGGAGCATCTATACGTTAGCCAGTTTCTCCTGTCTGTAACACTCACCGTGGTGGACATGGATTTTACCGAGCAAGTCACAGTGCTGTATGTGATGAGTCCAAAACCCTTCGGTTTCTACGGGATTGGTGCGTTTGAGAAATAGTTTTTTTTAACTAGTCCACAGTTTTATATAAAAACTGCATACGTTGGAACAAGACGAACTGTAAATAACAACAACCAACCCAGATGATGATGCTAAACATAATATTTTTCCCTTCGTTTGAACAAAGTACTGATATAAAGTTTTCTATCCAATCAATATATGTAGTTCATAGTAAAATATTCAAATGTTGAGTTTGCTTTCTAAAAATATCTATTCCAGTGTATTCCTTTTTTGCAACATGTGCAGAAAACAATTTTATCAAACAATAGGTTTATTGCGTCCGAAAAAAAGAGTATGTTTGAACACATATCATGGATTTTGAAAAACCCCTAAGATAAATTATTTTATCTCTAAGGAAAAGGAGTCGGGGTTGAAAATTGTGGACAAATTCATCCCTGAGGAGCTTTCAGAGATGAACAAGGTAAATGATTTTATCTTTAAAACTAAAGACTCAGATGTTTAGATGGTGGATAAATTTATATCTGATAAGATTTCTGCAATGATGAAGGTAAATTATTTTATCTCTAAGGAAAAGGAGTCAGAGCTGAAGATGGTGGACAGATTCATCTCTGAGGAGGTTTTAGGAGTGAGCAAGGTAAATTAATTTATCTTTAAAAAGAACAAATCAGATCTTTAGAGGGTGGATGAATTTATATATGAGGAAATTTCTAAAATGATGAATGTAAATTATTTTATCTGTAAGGATAAGAAGTCAGAGCTGAAGATGATGAACACATCCATCACTGAGGAACCATCAGAGGTCAAGGAGATCAAAAAGATCATCTCTAAACAACGTTTACAGACCCAAGATATCTCAGAGGATATCATTGAACCCTGTAAAAATCAAGGGTTGAATGACAGAGCTGTTCCAGTAATCACAGCAAAGCAGCAGAACAAAGGAGTTGGAGTGAAGATCAAAACGTTTCTTCAAAAGTACAGTCAGCGACGATACAAGAGAGTTGCACCGCAGCAGTCGTTGGCTGTTAAAGAGGAACCCAGTGAGGAGGAGACGGATGTCGCAGGGCTGAAACAATCAGTGTCTGAGGAGCAGACACGTGACATCTTGAGAGCGGTCTCTGGAAAGACTGGCTGGTCACAGGCCGACCGCTTTATCTTGCTAGATTTAAAGGACTCAAACGTAGAGAAGGCAACACTTTCTCTTTGTAAAGAGAAAATACTGAAGACAGCAGAGAAACCCATCCTCAAAAGGGTTTTCTCTTTTGTCGGCAAAGCCCTCTCCAAGCCCTTTAAAAAGTCCTGAGGGCCACCTGAAGTGGTCAGGTTAAACCGGGCAGGTTTCCAACAACTTTGGAAACAATCAACACAGCTACATTCACTGACAAATCTTTTCACCCAGTCTTCACCAAGTCAGCACCTAATAGTCATGGTCTGAATCGGACATTATTTCATCCACAGGCAGATAGATGAACGATGTGTGTCAAAAATGTTGACTCCAGGAGGCCGCTACGTCAGAAAGGGCCACCAGAGAGCATGAGTGGTGGCACGGTGAGTGAAGCAGTGGTGTCACAGGCAGCTACCGGAGCATCCAGCAGTCAGTCGGAGCAGCAGGTGAAGGTCAGTGAACACAGAGTCTGTCTCGCAGGCTCCTTAGACAGCATCACCAGCACTTGATGGAGTTGGATAGGGTTTGTGTTGTAGGTTCATGTGAAGGTGGGTTGTAGAGATGCATTAACCTAGCTGATGGAGCATTCAGATGTCCTGGTGAACAATGATGGAACCAGACATCTGTAAGCCCCTCATGCTACGTATTTAGGCTGTTTGGGAGTTTTTCTGTTACCATTGGTGGATATGTGAGGTGTACAGATGATGATATTAACCCCACCACACACACACACACACAAACACATTAAGAGTCTAGAGACTGGAATCTGGGCAGGACTATGAAGACTGGAATCTGGGCAGGAATATGGAGACTGGACCCTGGGCTGGACTATGGAGACTGGAACCTGGGCAGGACTATGGAGACTGGAATCTGGGCTGGACTATGGAGACTGGAACCTGGGCAGGACTATGAAGACTGGAACCTGGGCAGGACTATGAAGACTGGAATCTGGGCAGGACTATGGAGACTGGAATCTGGGCTGGACTATGGAGACTGGAACCTGGGCTGGACTATGGAGACTGGAACCTGGGCTGGACTATGGAGACTGGACCCTGGGCAGGACTATGAAGACTGGAACCTGGGCTGGACTATGGAGACTGGAACCTGGGCAGGACTATGAAGAATGGAACCTGGGCAGGACTATGAAGACTGGAACCTGGGCTGGACTATGGAGACTGGAACCTGGGACCAGAAGCTGGAACTTGTAGCTGGACTTTGGATTATATAACCACAGGTTGGAGTGTGGAGCAGAGAGGAGTTCTGGTCAACAGTGGTCGAACCGCTGGTACCCACGAGGTAGCTCTGGAGACCTGAGACCAAGGTGGAGCTCTGGAGAGCAATGTCGAGGCCTGGAGATCCACTGACGCAGCCCTGGAGAGCAGGAAGCCGGTTTGTGTCTCCATGGAGCTCTGGCAATGACGGCAGAGGTAGGTTCACCTGGACAACCATGTCAGAGAATTGAGATGAATAACACAAAGTAGCTTGTTCTGAAACCTTTGGAGAACTGGGATCAGGAAAAGAAGGCTGGGATGAAGATTTAACATGAGGTACTAATGGTAGTGACGGATCTGGAGCCATTGATGGTGATGATTGATCCAGATATGTGGTTGGCGGTGATAAAGATACTGGATACCTGGATACTCTAATTTTGATAACCCCCGTTTGGAACGACAAGTAGGAGGCATCACTGTAATACATCACAGTGACCTCTCACTCTGCCCCATCTCCGTCCTGGTAGAATTTTCTTCAACATCTTGCCTTCAGATTACCCGGTGCCTAGTCACTCATTGCGGATGTCAACTGATAGAGTTAAGTTTAATAACTCTTTGATTCTGGAAAGAAAGCCAACACAAACAAGTTTTTAGACTCTTCTCAAAGAGACAGAGGGCAGAAGAGCCAGAAACGTGAGGCCGTTTTCATCACAGTCTCGGCTCCATCTGCGCTGGTTACCTCTGTCCATTTGCCTTTATTATCAGACATCAAAGAAGTGGCAGGCGGAGTCAGGGGTTCACAACATGGGGGTAAGAAACAAAACAAAAGGCAAGGGGGGTTTTACAACATGGTGTAAGATTAACATATATAGCAAGAGACTCTTGGTCTAGGAGAACCATCTGTTTCTCCTGTGTGAAGTTAAAACAGTAGAACAGTCCTTAATAAAAAGATAAAAAGAAAATGATTACATTCACATTTCTTCTAACATCAACTACTGCCCCCCTAAACCATGGACCTCATTTATTTCAGATTTCATAGATTGTGTCACACAGCTATCCTCCATCTCTCCATCTGTCCTGCTTCTTGGTGACTTTAACATCCACACCCCCCACAGCTATATTAACATGTGATTTCTTGGATACCTTAAACTATCTCCAGCTCACACAGCATGTCAATTCACGCACTCATACACATGGACACATAACTTGTGACTTACTAACCTCACAATTTCTGACCATCTGCCAATTACTTTGGACATTAGCATCCACACTCGCCCCGCCAAACACACACGGACAATAACCTACTAGAACCTGAAGTCACTATCTTCCTCTCTGTCTGAGATGGATAGGTGGTGTCTATCCATCTCAGACACCACCAAACGTCTCGTAAACATGAAACTCAAGAAAGAGGTAGGTATGTCTGGAAGCAGAACTTGGTGGCAGCTGTGTAGTTGCAATGTTCTTCCTTGCTGCTGACGTTTGAGGGTGGACAGGCTGGAGATGGAGTACCTTGTACAGGGATTGTGATCACAGGTAATCACGGAGGAGAACAACGATTGACCTGGAAGTGAGGATTGGAACCAGAATACAACAGCGAAGAAAATTCCAAAGATCCAAGGCTTGGAATTGGCATTTGTTGTCAGGAACTGCTCCCTTTATCCAGCTCCTGATTGGCTCTCGACGAGTTGCACCTGTCAGCCTGCAGCACCTGTCACACCCTGCCTGAGGAGAAGAAACACACATACCCACACACTGCATCTGGAGACACAACAGTCTGGGGTTTTGGGCTCTGAGGAGACAACGAGTGGACCCTGGAGTGACATTGAGCAGACTGAGGTGACAATGACGAGACTCTTTGACGGTCAGGAGGGGACTCTGGGGTTATGATGAGTTTAGTCTTGGGCTGTCAGGTGGTATGAAGTAGGGTCTTGGGCTCTCATGTAGTAGATCAATATGCTCTGATGAAAACCACAGTACAGAGCACGACATGGACAGCTTTGTTGCTATGCACATCCAGAAAGGAACCGTCCCGCCCCCTTGATTATCCTGAACGGGCTTGAAGGTGTTATGGCGTCGCTTCTTTTGAGATATGAGGATGAAGCAGCAGCAGGCAAGTAGGAAGTGTCAGCTGGATCCCCGAAAGCAGAGACATTAGCCATACCCTTCGAAGCAGGGACAAAAGACCTGGACAAATTCTTGGCTGTGGGAACAAAAGCATCACATTCCTCCACACAGCTCTTGAAGTGTTTGCCACATCTAGTCTTTAAATGGTGAACTGGGGCCTTTGAGGAGTCACTCATGCAGTAACTACCCATACTGATCTTAAACCTCTTGAAGCCCATGTCTACTTGATCCGAGTTTTGACTGAATTCTTATGTCATGATGCTGCTGCAAGGAGAACAGAGCTTTAACAAAGGACCAGACAGAAACATGTGGAAACGGGTATTATTACAGGAGGATGGAGTGGGTAGTAAAACAAACTGCTAAGCATATATAGTCTGAAGATATATGACAGGCAAACTGCAAGGGCTATTCAGTGAGAGAATGGAGAGCAGTCAGGTGAGATTTGAATTAGCTGAGACTTAAGCCAGCTTCACACTGACTACGCTCCTTGCGCGCTCCGTCTTTTCATTAAAACATGTGCCACACAGCACTCCAAACTAGATCCATTGTCAAACAGACATTTAACAAGAAACAATATAATGTAAAATGACTACAAATAAAACACAAAAGAATCTACTAAAGCAATACACCACACAATAAATAGAAAAAAAGGAAAGGAACTAGTTTGGCAACACTTTAATAACCACAACAAACAGATAAAAAGAACTAGATTAGGCAAGACCTAAGAAGAAAATGATCACAGTCAAGACACAAAGAAAATTAAAATATAAACACCTATAAATCATGACACTAATAGTGGAATCAGACATCTGTACATCTCATATATGAAGCAAGAAGCCTGAAAGGCCTTTCTTACCTTTGCTTGGTGTGTGGGGCATACAGCTGTCATGGAGATCAATTTTAGTATCAGATGTCTGTAAGCCCTACATGCCAGGTAGTGAGAATGGTTTGGAATTTAGTGTCTGTTCAGCACATGTGGGGCATACAGATGTGGGGTTCCTCCATTGACCACCAAGATATCTGTATTCCCCACATACTAAGTAAATAGTGTCGGTTGGTGTTTTTTGCTATTAACTGATATGTGGAGCTTTCTGTTATCATGGTAGTGAGAATGGTTTGGAATTTAGTGTGTATGCAGCACATGTGGGGCATACAGATGTGAGGCTCCTCCGTTGACCACCAATATATCTGTATACCCAACATACTAGGTAATGAGTCTGGGTTGGTGTTTTTTGCCATTGCCTGATATGTGGAGCTTAATGTTATCATGGGTTTTTTATGCTGGGACCAAAGATCTGTATGCCCCACATGGCAGGCAATGAGCCAGGGTGAGCTTTCAATGTTCTTGCCAGGCATGTGGTGCTTACAGATGTCTGGTTGCTCCATTTGCCACCATGATATCTTTATGCTCACATGCTAGGGAATGAGCCTGATTGGGTGTTTCAAGCTGTTGTCTGGCATTTGGGACTTACAGTTGTCATGGTTAGTAATGCTAGAACCAGACATCTATATGTGCTATGTGCCAAACAATAAGCCTGAGTAAATGTTTTGTGTTCTTGTCTGGTATGTGTGGGCAGACAGATGTTATTGTTACCCAAAATTCTATCAAGATATTTGTACACCCCTCATAACAGACATTGAGCCTGGGTGGGCGACTCATGCTATTGACTGGCATGTTGGGTGTACAGATGTTATTGTGGCTCAGATGTATGTACACCCCACATGCCAGGCATGGAATCTGGGTGGGAAATTTTTGCCATGTCCCAGCATGTGGGGAGTAGTTTTCAAGGGTTCTAATGTTGGAACCAGACAATGGGTCTGGGTGGGTGTTTTGTGCCATTGCCCAGCACATGGGGCAAAGATATTTTATTGTGTTCCAGTACTTTATCCAGACATATGTAAGGCCCAAATGTCATGGAATGAGACTCAGTGGATGCCATTCCCTGGCATGTGGGGAATACATAGGTTTGGTTCCAACACTAGTCATCATGACATTTTTATACCCCTGTTCGACAGTGCCATTGTCTGGTATGTGGGGCATACAGATGTCATTAGCTACGTTTACATGTACAACAGTAATGGGAATAAATGGCGGATCGGAATAAAAAAGCGTCATATAAACAAGCCAAATAAAAAGTGATAATCGGATTAAGCTCAGTCGGAATGAAATTGTCTACCAAATGAGAGGGGTGGTTTATGCTGATTGATCATCCGATCAGCAAGCATATGAATTCTTGGCAGGCTAAGGTTATTACGTATTGTGGATGTGCGATCAACTTAAACATGATGTATTTCAATGTTAACGAGTGGCGGAAATATGTCGGGAAGTAAAACTGTTGCGTTTCCCGATGCAACCTTTCTGTTCTATAAATGAAAGAGCTCAAAATTGTCGATTACTCAGTGACGTTTTCACCGTAATTAGAACATCATGAAAGTCCGTTCTTGGACAAGACAAACAAAAACGTATAATAATGTTTTGTTTACTATTTTTGTAGTTTAGCAAAGACGGACGTACTACTTCTGTTTTTTGGGGGGAATTTGATAACAGCGTATGTCAGACTGGGTATATTCTGAATAAATTAAGGTGCATATACACCCACATTATAATTTTATTACCGTATTTTCCGGACTATAAGTCGCAGTTTTTTCCATAGTTTGGCCGGGGGTACGACTTATACTCCGGAGCGACTTAAGTGTGAAATTATTACACATTTTTACCGGAATATCATTACACCTGTTATTTTCATACCAAACAGAAGACAAGCTTTGCGCGGTGCGGGAGGAAGAGGACATGCTATGCGTGGACGAGCAGGGGGGGTTGGTTGGTTGTGTGTGTGTGTGGGGGGGGGGGGGGGGGGTTGGAGAAGACCAACTTTGCGCGGAGCGGGGGGAACAAGACATGCTATGCGCCGGGGGGGGGGGGGGGGGGGGGGGGAAGGTGATGAAGACAAGCTTTGCGCGGACGACCAGCAGAGCAGAGCGCCTGTTATTTCACTATATGCACGCGCGAAAGCAACAACAAAAAAACGGCTGTTACCGTCAAATAAACATGCAAGCATATCGACTTAGGTTTTTTTTTTTTTGGAATGTTGGCGAGGCGGTAGCGTGAGTTTGGCAAAGCAGATAGCGCTGCGGGAAACACTGGTACAATTATTCAGCCTGTTGTTGCCTCCGTTCTGTTTTCATTTAAAATTGCTTTTCAAGATGACATGTCTGTTCTTGATGTTGTATATTATCAAATAAATTTCCCCCAAAAATGCGACTTATACTCCAGTGCGACTTATGTATGTTTTTTCCTTCTTTATTATGCATTTAATGGCTGGTGCAACTTGTATTCTGGAGCGATTTATAGTCTGGAAAAGACGGTAATTAATTGTTAACCCATATAAATGGAATAATCCCAATACATTTTAATCCAATTTTGACATTTTTGTTCATGTAAACATAGCTATCGTGGACTAATGTTGGATCCAGATGTCTGTACTCCCCACATGTCAGGGGTTGGGACTGGGTGGGCATTCTGTGCCATTACTTGGCATGTGGAAAATGTAGATGTCTGGTTCAAACATTGTTTACCATGACATCTTATTGTCAATTAATTAAGCTTTATGGGTCTGTCGTGTCATTGTCTGTGATGTGGACCATATAGTTGTCATGGTGAACAATGTTGGAATCAGAGATCTATAAGCTCCACCTGCAGGACATTGAGCCCATGTGGGTGTTATATGCCATTTCTTGGCATGTGAGGAGAATGGATGTTAATTGTGGCCCAATATTGGATCCAGACATCTGTACTCCCTACATCCCTAGGAACGGGACTTGGTGGGCATTTTTTGCCATTACCTTGGATGTGGGGAATATAGATGTCTGGTTCCAACATGGTTTACCATGACATCTTTATAGCCCACATGTTAAGTAATGAGCCTGGGTGAGTGTTTCATGCGATTACCTGGCGTGTGGGGCATACAGATGTCTGGTCCCATCTTTGGTCATTGTGACATCTGTATGTCTCATTAGCCAGGTTAATGGATTTCTACAAACAGCTCCATGAACGCATGCAATACAACTCTGTCCAACTCCACCACCTGCTGGTGGTGCTGTCTGATGCGTCTACGAGTCTTTCTCTGTGTCTGCTGACCTTTGCTCACTGTTCCAGCTGACTCCCGGACACACTGGTAACTACCTGTGACACCATCACCTCACTCATTATGTCATCACTTGTGCCCCCTGAGGGCTTATCTGGACTTTGCGGCTTCCTGTATGATTCATTTTGACACCTGCCTGTGGTCTGCTTGTGGAGGAGAATAAAACCAAACTGGACCATTTCTACTGGGTGCTGACTTGGTGATTCTGTTTTTTGGTCAGTGGATGTAGCTGTGATAGATTTAAACTGCCATTGCTGGTATCCTCCATGTGCCCATGTGTTTCAGGGCCTCGTTGTATCATATGGCAAATGGCCTGTACTTGTAAAGCGCTTTATGAAGTCTAACAACCCCATAGCGCTTTAAACTACTTTCAGTCATGCACCCATTCATTTACATGCTGGTGGTGGTAAACTACATTGCAGCCACATTTGCCCTGGGGCAGATTGACAGAAGCCAGGCTTCCATAAAATACAACTGCCACCATCAGGCCTTCTGACCACCATTAGCAGGCAAAGCAGGTGAAGTGTCTTTCTCAAGGACACAACAACCCACTGGTTGCAGGGCCAACTCCTAGCTCCTGTGCCACTGTTGCCCCTGGTAGAAGTGGTTGAAGTAAGTTTTCAGGTAAAGCTTAAAACCTTTTAGGGATCACTTGAAGTTAAACCCCTAGTTTGTTTGAGGCACTAGTGTTTATTAAGTGGAAAATAAAATGAGACAGAGAGACATGAAGCAAAGATCTGTCTCTCCATGAGGACTCAAGCACAGGACAGCTGCGTTGAAGATTGGTGCCTCTGGACATGAGTCACGCTCCCTACCCTTGCTAAAACACTGCTAACTGATTCACTCAGCGCTGGACTCATTTTTATTTTGATTTAACCTCAGTCCAACCATTGCTATTGGTCAGAAATGTATATATGTTCTGTGTCCTGGGACCCAATTTAAAAATTGACCCGAACAGGTTATTTAATAGGAAACCAGTCTGAAAGCTTAACATTACCTCTATGTCTGAGATGCATTGAAAAAAGCTGACCACCTCTGATACCTCTTTGATGGACTGGTGATATCTCCAGGGTAAACCCCATCTCTCACCCAACAACAGCTGGATGTGTCTTTTAATGTGTGACCAACTATGAACTATCCTATTCTTTAAAACAGTCTTCATGACATATCATGAATGATGGCTCATGGGATTCTCCCAGTCAGGACCGTCATGCACTCCCAGGGCATGTCAACTGTATCTACTTACTCCCGACCTGGTTGTGGCGCGCCTGGGTCGGTGAGGCACCTGGTCAAAGAGTGCAGTGCTGCCGTAGACCAGTGGGCCCAGCCTGGCTCCTTACAATTCCCGTACTTACCAGTAAGGGAGGTTGAGCTCTTAATGGGGTGAGCTGCAACACACAAGCAGCAAAGAAAGATGTTGCCCATCATGAGCTCACCCTTGCACCCTTCAAAGACGCCATATAGACCTCCATGAACTTGCTGGTTAGGAAGCACAAGCAGATTCCCCCCGTGGTTGTGATCCAGATGGCAGAAGAAGAGCCTGCCAAAGCTGCAGGCTGCTGGCAGCAAAGAGAGGACACAGCCACAAAGAAGCATCGCCTCTGTGCCGATTCGGACGAAGGAGCCAGAGTCACACGGGGAAAGGTCAAAGCAGCAACGGTCTGGCTCTCCGGGTGTGGCAGGTGGGAAGGAGCATCAGGGTGGGGATCCCCTCTGAGCATCGAGACTGTTTGGAAGAATGGAGAGGCTATTTTAAAATGTTAAGGATTCACCTCGCTCCTTTACAAGTTTTAAACATCCAGTGTCACTTTGAAAATTTTCTATTAAAACATTTTGATTATTTTACATGATCTGGGGTAGACATTTTGAGCAAAATGTGGGAAAAGCTTTGGTCCCAGCTCCTCCCTTCTATATCCCCCAGCATGCCAGTCAACAAGTCATGCTTTTAAACCATTTTTTTTGTAACTGAATTGGGAGTTAGCAGTAGTCCTGTTTTCTGCTCTTTGAGTTCTAGCATTTGAATTGACAGGGAGGTGGCCCAGATGTGATCATCAGCTGGTTGGCTGGTCTGAGGCTTCTTGATTTTGTTTATTTCGGTCAAGGCTACCAACTCTTTTTTTATTGTTTCTTTAATACTAACTTCAACCACTGCTATTAGTCAGAACTTTAAATCTTCTGTCTTGTGACACTCGTTAAAGTATGGAACAAAATAGATTGATTACAAAACCAAATTCCAGCCATAACCAATTACCTTCTTGCCTGAGGTCATTGAAAAAACAAAAAAATTACCACTTATGATTCCTAGAAAATGCTAATTACAGCTGTGGTGGCCTGGTGACCTAGCCAGCGTGTAAGCTAACCCCTCACCTATTGACTACTGGATATTGACCCCTGCTCATGAAATCATCTTAGACTGGAGGATTCTTTTAAGTAGCCCCCCTATTCAGGGGTCAGTACAGCAAGCCAGTACAACTTTAATTTATACTTGACATATCTTGCGCCAAATGCCTTTCCTGCTACAAGTGGAATTCAAACCAAAGTCTGACACATTTTAAGAATCACCTAACTGTTCCTCTGAAGACCCTTATGGTAGAAGTCCTCCTCTATAATGCATAGTAAATCACCTCCCAGTGCACCCATCCAACCTTCTACCAAGCCACAACTCCAAAAGATAGACAGAAGGAGACAATCACCAACTTCACCAAACACCAATCTTGTGCCGCCCTCAGCCTCTGTGAATATCATCGCCTCATCTGCAACAGTAAGACATCTTCACCACTGCTTTTACAACACATTCTCAAATCATTTCAGTTTCAGATACTAATCCCAGTACCTCTCCTCCAGGATACTGATAAGAATCATTCACTCCACCAATCTCCTGCCAACGTCATTCTCTAAGGATATCCTATCCTCCTCTGCACCAGTAAGAAACCATCACCCCTTCATGTACACCACATTCTCAACCCATTTCAGTTTTAGATACTAACCCACCTAAGTCTCACCTTAAACAGGACAGGGTTTCCTAAGGGAGACTTCACATTCTTTTGCTCAAACAAGTGGTAATCAGACGCTCCTCTTCTGTGTATCATAGATTTCTTGAATTCTTACATTTCGTGTTGCTGTCCCTCCCTTAGAGAAATCTGTTTTCTTTGTCGATGCTCAGACATTGGATTCCAACGTATTGTTATTCATTCCCTGTGTCTTTTTTCAGAACTCTCCTTAAGAACCTCTACACCGCTCCTCTGTCTGCTCTCCTGGCTCAAGTGTTCCTCGATAACTCATCGCTCTCTCACCTGCCAGTCCACCCTCCAACATTTTGCTGATCCACAACTTCCACTAGGAAAAGAAGGACCGCAGGAGACAATCATTAACTCCACCAATCTCCTGACCAACCTCAGCCTCAGTGGATATCCTCACCTCCTCTGCACCAGTACGACACTGTCTCCCCTCCTTCTACAACCTGTTCTCAACCCATTTCAGTTTCAGATACTAACCCACCTATGTCTCACCTTAAATAGGACTGGGTTTCCCGAAGGAGACTTCAGCTGTTCTGCTCACACAAGTGGTAATCAAAATCTCTTCTTCTGTGTAACCTAGGTTCCTGGATTTGTTATATTTCTTTTTGCTGTATCTCAATGTAATATAAATCTCTTTTCCTTCTCAATGCTCAGATATTGGACTCTAAAGTACTGTCTTCCATTGTCTGCGTCTGTTCTGAGCGATCTCCTTAAGAACCTCCACACTGCTTCTCTGACCACCCTCCTGCCTTTACATCCTCCAAAGTTGGTTTCACCAATCAAAAACTTCAAGAAGGATAAAGGTAGACAGTCCCAAAGTTTTACAACATATTCTACACCAAATACAGTTTCAGGTAGAAACTTACTTTCCTCTCCCATGAAATAGGACCAAGTTTCCTGAGGCAGATGCCAGATTGTTGTCCTCACACATGAGGTAATCAGGCTCTTTTACTCTTTGTGTCTAAGATTCCTGGGGTCCTTACACTTATATTTGCACTCTCTCCTTACCAGCAAATATGCTCCTTTTGTCATTTAACAACTATTGGATTACAACAAATTGTTTCTTGTTCTGTTAGTCTGTTTGGAGAACTCTCCCTAAGACTCTCCACATCACTCCTCTGGCCACCCTCCTGGCACAAGGGCTCATCTGTAACTCATTGGTCACTCACCTCCTGGTGCACTCTCCATCGTCCAAACCTCCACCTTCAAGAGAAGGACAGAAGGAGACAATAACTACTTCAACCAATCACCAATCTGCTGCCAACCTCAGCCTCTGCTGATAAGTTCACCATCTTTGCACCAGTAAGAAACCAACTCCATTCCTTTTACAACAAATTCTAGACCCATTTCAGTTTCAGACAGTAACACATTAACCTCTCCCCTAGTGCCGTCCTGGATTCTTGATCTAAAACAAGAAGAATCATCTCACTGTGCAGATTTACCAATAAACCTTTCAAACTTTCCTTTGGTTTCCGTGATTATTACCTGCAGGAGATTTTCATTTTGTCAGAAACATGACATAAGCGGGTCGAGAAGATGGATGGCCTTTCTGAAATAATTAAACATAAAGTTAAAGTCAAGACAGCCAAAGAGCAGGCCAGATACAGAAAAATAAACCATTCAAATTCTGTTGCATTTTTAAAATTACAGAATAACAAAACATAGAAAAAATATTATAAACTTGTGTTTGACCTCTAAGAATAGTCTGTGATGCTCTGACCAGGTGAGGAGAGTCCTCTGGAGTCTCCTTCTGCCCTTTTTAATGGTGTAAAGTGCATCCGGGTCGGTCACTGCAGTGCAAAGCAGTGAGCTCAAATACATTTGATTTTCAAGGCCTTCGGTTTTCTCATGACTCCCTATTCAAAAGCATTGCTGGTGCTCATTAGGTACACTTTATTGCCTAATCATATCAACCTTAGATTCTAAGTCTTATTGTGGATTTGACCATCAGGACTTAGGTGGTCTCGTTTGACCGTCTGATCGGGCCCTTTCCAACAGTACCAAGCTTGCATAGAAAAATGTTTCTTACGCTGAGAAAGACCCCAATACACACTCCTTTTCTGCACATTTTCCCTAATAGTGATTTTTCACTCAAACTTCAAACTACCCCTTGGCCTCTGAAGCAGCCAGAGACTCCAATTTCACAAGACACTGGTAGACTAGAACATGAAATTCTTGGTAACTCTAGATTAAGTTGAATTTATTCAGATCTCATTTTTGCAGCAATATGTCCAGTGGTGGCAAAATGAAATACAGCAATGTGTGGTTTTATTGTTTAGGATGCAACCTTTTATACAATACTCCAACCGAAACTGAAGAAGAAGAAACATTATTATCATTTTCAGGATACAACTAAATTTCATTTGGCAGCATCTCTTTTTGTTTGTGTCAATGTCAACCACATATAGTTGATGCATATATCTCATGAAATAACATTTTATAAAAAAATAAAAAAAAGTTTAACTTTTTGTTTAGGTGCTAAGAAGAATAAAAACAGTGGAGAAATCTGAGCTGCAGATCCATGTGTGGATTCCTTGGAATAACAGGATGTCAAGTCAAGGAGGAGGAGGGCGTGCTGGGACAAGCAGGTCGGCCAGAGGTGGAGCCACAGAGACAGGAACCTGTTTGAAGGTTTCAGAACCAGAGACAAACTGGATCAGGATGTTTGGATCTAACTTCTGCTGCAGGTAAAACCATCTCTCTATCTCTGGATTCAATGGGAATGAACTGTTTGATGATTCTGTGTGGCTGCATTGGCACCTGAAATATTAAGAAGTATTTTTTTCACATCAAACAGTTTAAAATAAAATAAGGTTCTGCTGAAGTGAGTCTGTGAAGGTCTGCTGTCTGGCCCGGTCCAACAGGGACTCAGCTGCTGAGCCTCAGGCTGGGTTCTGGTTTTCTGCGGGTGTGTTCAGCTCAGCGGGGGAAAAAAATGTCCCTGTACTGATTTCAGATCAGCTCTGAGCCTGAACATGTTCCAGTTTTCAGGACATAACCCTGGGTTCTCCAGAACCATGCTGGACTCAGATCAGGAGGGTTGTCTGTGTTCTGGAGGTGTCGTTTACGTCTGAGTTCACCTGGGACACAGCGAGGAGAGAGACCGGGAAGAACAAATGTTTCTGTTTCTAGTCCCACAAACACAGAAGGCAGCAGAACTTGAAATCAGGAGGTTCTGCTGTTCTGGGTTCAGCTTTTTAAGACACGAGGAACTCGGACCAGTGACAATGACAGTTCTGACCTCAGACCTTAAAGCTCTCCTTTCCTTTTTAACCCGGACATTTTCACTGATTTTACCTGAGGAATGTTTCAGAACCAGACCTGGAGCTTGATCCAGAACCATTCAGGTTAATGCAGCTGGTATCAGACAGAGGTTGGCTCTCTGCTTCGGTCATAGAGCACCTCCACCACAGCTGGTTCTTCTTGGCCCAGTAGAATCCCTGTAAAGCTGCTTGTTTTAACAGTGAGGACAAACAGCCTAACCTGACAACAGCCAGCTGTATGTATCGCTCCGCCTAGCTCCACTCACATACATCTGGGACACCGCCATAGGCATTGCCTTTACAGAAGGCTGGGCCTTATCAAAACTTCTTGCATATGATTGGATAAGCCACTTGTCTGTCATCTTTATCAACGTGCTATTTCAACCAGTCACACCGAAGCTAACCCGTGACGCTGATGAGACCGACGCCGGAAAAAAAAACCTTTTTTCTTTTTTTTTATGTGTTTGCGGCTCTAGTGCAGGGTTTCCCGCAGCGCTATCTTGGCGAGGCGGCCGCGGAAAACGTGTCGTCCACCCCCCCCCCCCCCCCGCTCCACGGAGAAAAAGTCATCCACCCCCCCCGCTCCGCGAGTCGATCCGCCTCGCATAAGCAAATTCCTGCAGGAAACACTGTAGTGGCGCGCATTTTATTGACAGTGAGCTGACAGGAAGAGGGGGGAGGACAGGCGGCAAAGCGCCGCGGGTCGGAGTCGATCCCGGCCCGACCGCGTTGAGGACTAATAGGCCTCCCAATATGGTTCGCGCTAACCGCTAACCGCTCCGGGGCGCGTCCGCGTACGCGCCCCGGAAAACAAAACTTGACAAATCCGGTCGGGAGAAGGGCGAAAACATGGTTTCCACCAACAAAAGCCTTCAGAGCCGTTCTCTGATGTTCTTTTAATGAAACAATATCAGATAGATTGGACAACACGGAGGAAATAGCAGCATCAATGCTAACGCTTGCTTCCTCGATGCGAGCCGCCATTGTTGTTGGAATCTCACGGTGGCTTCTCCACTACGTCACATCCATGAAACACCCGCCCTGCGTCCTGATTGGCCAGACCAAAAATTTGGTTGGGGAAATCATTTTCAATGAGCCGTGTCCCAGATGTATGTGAGTGGAGCTAGGCGGAGCGATACATACAGCTGGCTGTTGTCAGGTTACAAACAGCCTACTCTGGTACCAGATTTGACCAGGTTCTGCTGGTGGACCCAGTTCAGAGCCAGCTTAGCTTTGAAACTTTAAAGAAAATCTGTGACTGTCTACCACCACAGACCCACATTGTTAGGTTCTGGTTCCTCAGTGGAGAGACAGAACCTGACCATCTTCCTGCAAGCTGGTGAAACAAAAGCCCAGATTTCTACAACATGAGAAAAATTTGACAAATTTGTGTTTTCTTGTAAAATTTGGAACATTTGTTGAATTCTGTGGTATAACAAAAATGTGTTTTGGAGCCAGCTATAGCCTTAAATAAGGAGGTTCTTATTATGCGATATTAGCAGAACTCCAACAATAGTCTTGACGAGGATTTAAGAAAACAGTAATTTTACCTGAATTTTATGGCTATGAACACATTTAATTCATAAATTTGAGGAAAGTATTGCATTTGATCCTGTTGGATCCAAACAGTCATCACTGCCACAGTTTCCTTCCTCCTAATGTGCTAGAAAAGTCAGACCTGGTCTGATTGCACCTGTTTGTGCTCCTGCTGCTTGGTTGAAGTTAAACTCTGGTTTAATGACAGCAGATCAACCTGTGATCCGTTACCTACAGTCATCATGGTAACCGCTTGCTTTATTAGCCTCGAACTTTGGCCAACAGGCAGCTGATAGACAACCAGCACTGCTCAGACATTATGAGGAAAATCTTCTTGAGTGTTTGAAGGGAGTCTAAATCTGATTAAATGGTCTTTGGTCAGATTCTCTGAGTATTTAAGAAGATGGTTCAAACATCAGTCTATTGTCGTTTTACAACGTTCACGTTATACATCAATCCTCTCCCTTCACTTTTCCAGACAGTAGGTCTTAAAATATATTGCACATTAACTTGTACTCAAAGTACAAGTCTTATGAGGCTGTTTTTGAGGTGGCTTGTCCTACTTTTTAAACTCCTAAACTTGTTCCAGAGCGCAGAAGGTCAAAAAGTCCCTGACCAGAGTGTAAGAGGTCAGACAGCATCTTCTTAGTCCTGTAGGCAACGAGACCCTCCAGTGTCCTCCAGGGAGGGCGGGGGCAGCTGGTGACTTTCTGGGCTGTCTCTATCCCTCCCTGCAGGGTTTCTGGTGGTTAGGAGACTACAGCCACCTTCCACTGACTTCTGTGTATCATAGAAGTACGAGGTCCAGGAGGGAAACACAAACACCTCTTTCCTTACAGGAACTCTGCTGCTCTTTCTGGGAAAGCCTGAGCTATTCCCTGACCAGAAGCCTGGTAGATTAAAAAATCTGGGCAACCTGGGAAATCTCCAAAGAGAGGTGCCATGAACTCATCATGATTAGATGCCAGAACCATCTCCATCCTTTTGATACGGAGAAGCGTAACTCCAAGATCTTGCTGGATGATGGAAGTCCTCACCTCATCTCCAGAAAGAGCCTGGCTACCCAACAGAGGAAGCCCGTTTCAGCTCCTGGGATCCAGGATCTCGTTCCATCATTCCAGTCCAGGAGTATGTTATGTAGGTCCTTACAGATGATTGTGTCACATAAGTCAGAACCACAAACAGGTTTTGGAGATAATTATACTTAACAGAGCCGAGGGCATTAAAAAAAATCTGAAAATTAAAAACAGAGAATACTGTAGGCCCTCCTGGGGGAACAATCTATGAAAAGGTCTTGAAAGATCTGCTGGTCGGTACCAAATACTAGGGGGGTAGAAGATCTTTAGCTCCATGAAGAAAAGTTTCAAAGCTAAGTAGGGGAATTGCCAGCTGACAGACACTTGAACAGCTCTGCTCAATGATCCACAGAAATTAACAGACATTCATCTGTTTGTCTTTGAGCCGATCGTGTGTCAGATAGTAAACGTGTAACTCGGTGCTGCGTCAACGCCATGTGGCCGGACTTTCTCAACATTCCTGTTTGTTTTCCAGAGTTGTGTAGGAAGACTCAGCTGAAGGATTTATGAGTTCTATTCGGTTATTTCTGTGCTGAGCGGGACCACACCCACGCTCACCCACAGGGTAAAGTTTGGGTCTTCCTCAGATGTTCTCGGCTCTGATTGGCTGCTGGCCTCATGATGTCACATAACACACCGTCGGTCCGGATCCCACCATGTTGTTGGAGACGATACTCAGCAGGAATGTTTGCCCTGTTCTGACTCGTCGATGATCCAGCCACAAACCTCGACCTCGGTTTGATGATTGACAGCACAGATTGTTATCAGCGTGCAGAGAACAGGGTGTGTGTGTGGGTGCGGGGGAGGGGGGGGCAATTACACGGCAGTCTACCGAAGGAAGGGGCGAGTTACCCAGTCAAACAGTGAGAGAGAAAGGAGGGAGGAGAGATAGCTGCATTCCAGCATGGTGTCTGAAACACACCTAAAACGGTTGAGGAGCAGATCCCTGTTCAGGTAGTCAGGAGGGTTCTGGTTATATGTTAGTAATTCACCCCTGTATGGTTTAAAAGTGGTGAGTAAAAGATTCTAATCTTATGGATGGAGACATTATTCTTTACCTTAATCTGCTGACTAGATAAAATCTGAGCAGATTCCCAAACTGCATCTTGGGGCCAGACATGCGGACCTCGGTCCAGCCTTATTACAGGGCCGAGACTATAGAGAACCACGGCCTCACTGCTGTAGCACCAACATGGCTCTGAGGCCCGTTTTCCTGAGCGATGGTCATGAATGTGGAGCGGATCAGGGTGTGATCGGATGTCGATGTAGTTTCAGTGACTACTGACTGAATCCTTCTTGTATTGTTGTTCCTCCACAAAGATAGGAAACACACACACGACGTGATGACCACAGAGCAATGTGGGCGGGGCTTAGAGCTGACGGGAAGAGCAGGACTTCCCTTTGTAAAGAGAGCTGGTCTGGAATCAGCCTCCTGTCATTGTTCTGTGAGACAGAGTGCCTGGCTCGGAGGCTGCCGGGCAGGAAGACTTGGAGTGAAAGAAGTTGTGCATCTAAACACACACTGACAGAACAGTGGGCAGCGAATCCTAACATCCTTCCAAATATTAGAATCAAAATGATGCCCTTGGTCTGAGAAGAACATTGTTTTCCATCTGGGTCCAGGTGCTTTTGGGTCTTGCAGACTTCAGGTGTTTCCTTCCCTTGAGCACCTCAGCAAGTCTTATAGTCCTGCAGCAGGAAACTTAAATCAGCAGGAAGCTTGGGACCGAAGGTCCAAAACTCTTAAGCTGTTTGTGTAATGAACGGAATATAAGGACCCAGAATTCAAACCAGACAAAGTGTGAAAGAACAAACTGATGCAGATTGCGTCAGCGTCTATGGCAGGAACCGCTTGATATATAAAGGACAGCTGCTTAGTGACTTAGTTAATCTTTCGGTGATGATGATGAGTCACAAATGTTATGGTCACTAACCTTCTCTTATGACCCGGTCCGGGGGAAACCACGAGTGTAGGTTTGAGCCAGCTGGCTGTTGTGCTAGTGTTGCTAGCACTGCTCAGGAAGTCCTGGAGCAGGCTCTTGCGGGTGTATGATGGTCAATGGACAGGCAGAGGGTCAGAACCATGAATGCAATGGCCAGCAGGAAGATCAGGGGGGCAAACTAGATGCCGCAGTCAGAAGGAGTTCCAGGGTCACAGCCAGGTGATCAGAAGTCCGATTAAGAGCCAGAGGGAAATCACAACCGAAGATCAAGCAGGGGTCAGGCAGAACAGGTCAGGACAGGCAGCAATCAGGAAGACTCAGAAGTCGAGAGGCAGAACAGGTCAGGAATCAGGCAATCCGCAAGTCAGAAAACAAGAATGCTGGAATAAGTCTCACCGGATGGCTCGAAATAACCTGGCACTGATGTCTGGTCTGATGACTGGTTATATACTGACAGGAGCAGGTGGATCAGATGAGTGGTGATGAGAAATGGGAGATGGGGAGGTGTGTTGTGTCAGTAATCAGACCAGCATTAGCATCATGTTACTCTGAGCTACCTCTATAGTTATGCTGCTATAGACTAAGGCTACTGGGGGATATCAGGGCCTATATTTCTCACTCTAAGGTATATTGTTTTCCAGTCTATTGTTCTCCAGTTTTGCATGACTGTTGTTATTTCAGCTTTTACCTTTTTGTTCTCTCTCTTTTTTCTTAATAGTAGTTACACCTGGTCTGGCGTTCTGTTAACTGTGACATCCAGAGAAGACGGCTCACCCGCTATTACCATCTAATGTAGAACAGATTACTAGATCAATGTGTGCTTCTGTGCTTTTTTGTCTCTCTTGTTGTGTCTCTGCTCTGTCTTCTGTAACCCCAGTCGGTCGAGGCAGATGACCGTTCATACTGAGCCCGGTTCTGCCGGAGGTTTTCCTTCCCGTTAATGGGGAGTTTTTCTTTCCACTGTCGCTTCATGCTTGCTCAGTACGAGGGATTGCAGCAAAGCCATGTACAATGCAGACGACTCTCCCTGCGGCTCTACGCTTCCCCAGGAGTGAATGCTGCTTGTCGGGACTTTGATGTCCTTATATAGGACATTTTTGACCAATCTGTATAATCTGACCCAATCTGTATAATATGATTGAACTTGACTTTGTAAAGTGCCTTGAGATGACATGTTTCATGATTTGGCGCTATATAAATAAAATTGAATTGAATTGAATTGACCTACACGATAGTATCCAACCCTCAAACACAAATTGAAATTTGTGTTTGAGGTCTCTGCACACACACCTTTCCAACACAGCAGCTTCAATAAGTATGTGCACCTTAGTCCAGCAAGATTTCCTTACAAAAAATAAAAGTTTCCATGCACTTTTACTTCATCAAATTAGACACACTTTACCTTTACTTCTGATAACGGGACTTTGAAGACAAAAACAAAGCAACAGCAAAGAAAACTCAGTTACATACATGCGTTTTAGTCAAACAACAGAGCTCTCATCATTTAAACTTTCAACATAGACGTCTCATGCACACTCTTTTCAATCACTCTTTCAATTCACTCATTTCTGAATCATTCCTCTCATCTTACTTTCTCACTTTCCCGGAATTTAGTGTTTTTTTCTAATGGTCCAGATGCCCAATATTCCTGGATTTTTACTGTGCGCACATACAATTTAACTCATATTTTACTGGACCCGTAGCAAAAAAAAAGGTAAAAGTAAACGTTTATACTGCACGTGCTCCAGAACAAGGCCTACTGTTTCAAATTTGATCGGAGGCTCTTTCACCTCGTTTCCTAAACCAGAGTACTCAACAAAACCAGACTGCAGTTAATATTTCATTGGATTCTCACACGGATGATCCAAGAAAAACCTTATTTCTCTTCTTCAAGCGCTTACATTAACAGGGCCACACCCTACAGGACTCCGACCAGCCGTGACGTTTCTAAAATCAACCACTCACGATGATTTTTTTTATTCTAAACAGTTATATATGTTAGCTGAACTTCAACTAGACCACAAAGGCCAGATCGGTTCAATATCCGATGCTACACTAAAGCGCTCAAACAGGGCGACCGATTCAAGCAGCTGGGTGTAAACTAGTTTCCTTTTCAGATTGTCGCGTGTTGTCAATTGTGTTGGAATTCCATACCATTCCACATCTTTTTCTATATTTAAGACAATCCTTTCCGGGTGTGGGAAATGTAACTGAAGGCAAATAGAGGAGCTACCCCTCCACCGATCAAACAAACAAACAAAACACTCTTCCAAAATCAAACCTCACTGGAGGCAGTTTTGTCTTTAACAAGCAGAGAAAGAAAGAGAGAGAGAAATGCAAACATATACTCACCCTCTGTATCCCTCTAGGCCTCTGTGTCCTGGCGCAAGTGGCCAGCTCGTGCCGCGGGCCTTACGCTGTCTCGGGAAGAGAATCTCCTTCTTCTTAAAAATCACGTCGAGGTTCACCAATTGTGTGGGAGATTATTTAACTACTGAACCTTAAAAAAGAAAGAAGATTCAGGGGATGAAGATTTAAGCTTCTCTGTTTGCCAACGGAGAACTCTTAATTCAAAAGGTCACACGTACAAATGAGTGTGAGCAAAAGTTCTGATTACAATGCAGTAAATACCCCTTCTTATAGGCCAACATTTGTGTGTGTGCGCTTCGGTACGCCAATTATTGTGTATGTGCAGAACATTCTTGGAACTCTACTGTGTGTGCGTGATCTCTCTTGGCAGATCTGCTCTGTATTTCTGGGAACCTCTTAGCTCAAAGCACAAAAACAAACATATTCTTACTAATCTTACTAGTTGACAGATCTTTGGACACTACAGAAAAACAGTGTAAAGGGTCACTGTCCAGATGTCATGTTCCTCTTGCTAGTGAAAACACATAACAGTCTAAAACAACAGGCCTCCCTTCCACAATGCTCCCGAGTCCGGTGAGGCGGTCCAGGAGGACCCTCCCTCCACCATGTCCACATCTGATTTAGCCACGATGGGGCCGCCCTCTGAGATGTCTGCCACCTGAGATCTTGCTGCTTCGCTGTTGGAAGACTCTGCCCCGCTGGGGTCACCCTGCAACGCCCACCACTGCTCCAACACAATGTTCTCAAGTTCCTGTTATTCCATGTTCACAAGTTCCTGTTATTCAGTGTTCACAAGTTCCTGTTATTCCACCGCTCACAAGTTCCTGAGTTCCAGCGCTCACCAGTTCCTGTTTTTCCAGCGCTCACAAGTTCCTTTTACTCCAGCACTCTCTATGTTCCTGAGTTCTCCCAGCACTCTCCAGTGGATCGCTGAGCCCCCGTGGTCGTTGGCTTCCTTGTCGGCCAGTTGAACTCTTTCTGTTGGACCCCTAAAAAAGCCTACCTCAGTCACCACCTCACCGCCGGTCCATCTTCAGTCTTCTGTTGCTCCTCAGCCGGAGATCTTCTCACGTCCACCTGAGCCTCAACTTCCCTTAGCCTGGCTCCTGAAATTATCTCACGCCTGGTGGTCTGAGTTCCCCGCATCTGCCTGCACCTCCAACGGTTCTCCCTGCTGCACTCCTGGTCCTACTGCAGCTCTCTGCGTTCCAAGAACTCTCTCTCTGCTGCTGATTCTCCGGTTACCTCAGTGCTCCAACTCCTGCACCTCCAAGAACCCTCTCTCCCGCATTGCTGGATCCACTGCTGCCCCAGCGTTCTGTGTACTATCCCTCTGCTGTGTTCCTGGTCCTTTTGCAGCCATCTGTGCTCCAGAGCTCTCTCTGCTGAGGTGTGGATTTTCTGCCCTGCACCAGCATCCTCCGGTCCTCCAGTCACCTCCAGTCCTCCAGCATTCTTCGTCCACCTCCTCCACCCTGGTAAAGACTCTAGTTCACCACCCTCCACAACCCATCCTTCCTTCAATAAACTCTCTTAAACTAAGCTCTGTGTGTGGTGTGAGTTTGCGTTCATAAGGACAAATCCTGACACAGCCCAGTTGTACATTAGTTGAAAGTTAATAATAAAGTTGAATTTAATATTTGAAATGCTGTTAGTATCAGTGACACTTCTAATTCCAGTGCAGAGTAAATACAATAAATTTACTTGCAGTCTCTTAAATGTATAATTTTGCTGTGGTTTATGATGCAGAGAGTATCTTAAAAAAAATAATAGGGCGGGGTTTATCTCTGCACATTTCTATAGCTTCAAAAGAAAATACAGGATGTATCTAGACAACAGACAGATTTTGAATATATTTGGTTTAATAGCCATGTATTTACCGTCTGTCTCTGTTGCTGGTAGTTCAAATGCAAAGTTTTTCAAAGTGGGGAAAAAGTCCCAATTCAACATTAATCTGAGCCAGTAATGCTTTAAACATTGACAAACAGCATCTAGTGTGTGTCGTGCTTATAAAATTTGCATAAACGTAGCAAATAAAGCTACCTTTTCTCTTTAGACAGACGAAACGAATCCTGATGCTCAAATTAAGCATCAACAAATAATAACATGCATACTGCGTAGGACCAATGACATCAGACCAGTAAAGCTTTGGACCAATAGTGTCCCTACTAAAGTTCAAATCGGGGGTGGGGGGGGGGGGGGGGGGGGGAGAGGAGTTCAAATCAAGCCTATGCCCTTGATTCCATGTTACATTCTTCATAGTATGGGTTGGTACATTTCAAACGGTTGTATAGCAGGGTATGTTTCTGTATCGTGTTTTAAATCCGTGCCCCATGTGCCCTCTTTCAACACCTGGGTCTCTGCACGACCCTGTTGATATGGCACACCTGTCAGGTGGGATGGATTATCTCAGCAAAAGAGAAGTGCTCACTATCAGATTTAGACTGGTTTGTGAACAATATTTGAGGGAAATTGTGAAATTACATTTTATGTATCACACACAATGGAAGGAGTTTCTTTGGTCAGAGACACTATAAATAGGAGGCTCTGATCAAATAATTATATCTAAACAGGAGCGGTGGCCACGTTTGTACAGACCAGACCTGAGAAAAAACAAAGTGCAAGGTGGGTTTGGATCACAGATATTATAGAACTTCTAAAACTTTTTCAGGTTTAGACAAGGATTTTCCATTTTGTTTCCTAACACAATCATCTCCACCTTTCCCCCTCATAATTTTATATATTGTAGAGTCTGGAGGAGAGACCCCTGAGATCTTTGAGGTTTCGGAACCTTTTTTTCCTACAGGTGGCATGTCTACCCGTCCTGGCTTTCTCCTTTATGAGGTGTAGAAATGCTAAAACCACCCACAAAACCCTTTTGTTTCGCTTGGTCCTATTGTTACCAATAGAGCAGTCCTGTTCTCCTGATAAGGTCAGGCCCTCGTGCTGATGTTCCCACTCCACCAACTCTGTGAAATTAAATAAGTATTGGGAGATGATGGTTAATGTGCAATAAAATGGTTTAGAGTAGCGTCTCACCCAGGAATAATCGGACAGGCTCCAGGACTCCCCTTTTTTCAACTAGGTGAACTGAAGATAAGTCTTTAGGCCGGCCAAGCGTCCTCATCCCTCACCACGCAGTCCTCCTGGCACGTCAGATCCTGCCAACAACACCAAATTGTAATGAATATGAATAATTATTAATTAAGTGAGCACACAACTCATGGAAACAAATAATGCATCCTTTGTTTGCAAGCTATTTAGTTCAAAGGCATGAGCGTTTGAATGTCTCTGTCCCCCAACACAGTCAGGAAACAGAGCAATGAGGAAAAAAACACACTAAGCTTTTATACATTCTGGATTAACAAAGAAACTAGGAGTAATCTTCAGAGGAATGCAGCCACTGATATGATCCATTTCCTATCTAGCACAACTCCTCTCTGTCTCGTTGGATAAAGAAACACAATAGTAAATCTGTAAGCATGTGAGCTTCTTTCACAGGAGAAAGTTATGCAGGGACATCCAGATTATAGATCAGAGTTACATACACTACCATTCTAAAGTTTGGGGTTACCTAAACAATTTTGTGTTTTCCATGAAAAGTCACACTTATTCACCAACATACGTTGTGAAATGAGTAGCTTGAACGTATGGTACGCAAGAAGTGCCCATCCAACCAATCCAACTTGTGGGAGCTGCTTTTGGAAGCGTGGGGTGCAATTTCTCCAGATTACCTCAACAAATTAACGGCTAGAATACCAAAGGTTCATACTGAGCAGAACTGGGCTCAGTATGAACGGTCATCTGCCTCGACTGACTGGGGGTTACAGAAGACAGAGCAGAGACACAACAAGAGAGACAAAAAAGCACAGAAGCACACATTGATCCAGTAATCTGGATCAATGTGAAAATACATTGTACCATTAGAACACTGATGTGGTAGTTGCTGGAAATGGGCCTCTATACACCTATGTAGATATTGCACCAAAAACCAGACATTTGCAGCTAGAATAGTCATTTACCACATTAGCAATGTATAGAGTGTATTTCTTTAAAGTTACGGCTAGTATAAAGTTATCTTCATTGAAAAGTATGTTGTGAAATGAGTAGAGTCAAGACATTGACAAGGTTAGAAATAATGATTTGTATTTAAAATAAGATTTTTTTTTTACATCAAACTTTGCGTTCGTCAAAGAATCCTCCATTTGCAGCAATTACAGCATTGCAGACCTTTGGTATTCTAGCCGTTAATTTGTTGAGGTAATCTGGAGAAATTGCACCCCACGCTTCCAAAAGCAGCTCCCACAAGTTGGATTGGTTGGATGGGCACTTCTTGCGTACCATACGTTCAAGCTGCTCCCACAACAGCTCAATGGGGTTCAGATCTGGTGACTGCGCTGGCCACTCCATTACCAATAGAATACCAGCTGACTGCTTCTGCTCTAAATAGTTATTGCACAATTTGGAGGTGTGTTTAGGGTCATTGTCCTGTCATAGGATGAAATTGGCTCCAATCAAGCGCTGTCCACTGGGTATGGCATGGTGTTGCAAAATGGAGTGATAGCCTTCCTTATTCAGAATCCCTTTTACCCTGTACGAATCTCCCACCTTACCAGCACCAAAGAAACCCCAGACCATCACATTACCTCCACCATGCTTAACAGATGGCGTCAGGCATTCTTCCAGCATCTTTTCATTTGTTCTGCGTCTCACAAGCGTTCTTCTTTGTGATCCAAACACCTCAAACTTGGATTCATCCGTCCACAACACTTTTTTCCAGTCTTCCTCTCTCCAATGTCTGTGTTCTTTTGCCCATCTTACTCTTTTTCTTTTATTGGCCAGTCTCAGATTTGGCTTTTTCTTTGCCACTCTGCCCTGAAGCCCAGAATCCTGCAGCCGCCTCTTCACTGTAGGTGTTGACACTGGTGTTTTGCAGGTACTGTTTAATGAAGATGCCAGCTCCTGATTCCATGCTCAGTAATCATCTACACCTGTCAGTCACTAATCAGCCAGTACTCTGCACACCTGTCAGCCTCCCTATTTAATCTCCCTGCATTCAGTCCTCCTTTGTCGGTTCGTTCTGTTGGTTTCTGATTACTCTTGTGGATTTTGCTCTTTGCTGCTCACGTCATCTTGTTCTCATCCAGCCTGAGTTCTCCGCCTGTCTGCTGTGACTCTGGTCCTGCTCTCACTCCAGTCGTGCAAGTATTCATCCAGTCATGCTGCTGATCAAGCCTGGTTCCCAAGTCTCCATTCTGCTGTGCTGTTGATCAAGTTCCGGTTCTCTAGTCTCCATGCTGCTGTGCTGCTGGTCCAGCTGTCTTCATGCTCCGGCTCCGTCCTGCTCGCCAGCTCCAGCCATTTACAGCTCCAGCCTGGTCTGAACTCTGGTCATCTTCCTCCACAATTCATCATCTTCAATAAACTCTCTTTTTAACTGTACTCTGTGTGTGGTTACGTTCGGGTTCATCTAAAACATGACAGTTGGGGACCTGTGAGGCGTCTGTTTCTCAAACTAGAGACTCTAATGTACTTATCTTCTTGCTCAGTTATGCAACGCAGCCTCCCACTTTTTTTCTATTCTGGTTAAAGCCTGTTTGTGCTGTCCTCTGAAGGGAGTAGTACACACCGTTGTAGGAAATCTTCAATTTCTTAGCAATTTTTAGCATGGAATAGCCCTAATTTCCAAGAACAAGAATAGACTGTCGAGTTTCAGATGAAAGTTCTCTTTTTCTGGCCATGTTGAGCTTTTAATTGATCCCACAAATGTGATGCTCCAGAAACTCAATCTGCTCAAAGGAGGGTCAGTTTTTTAGCTTCGGTAACGAGCTAAACTGTTTTCAGATGTGTGAACATGATGGCACAAGGGTTTTCTAATCATCAATTAGACTTCTGAGCCAATGAGCAAATATTCAGTTCAATTCAATTTTATTTATATAGCGCCAATTCATGGAACATGTCATCTCGAGGCACTTTGCAAAGTCAAAATCAATCATATTATACAGATTGGTAAAAAATTTCCTTTATAACGGAACCAGTTGATTGCCCAAATCAAAGTCCCGACAAGCAGCATTCACTCCAGGAGAAACGTAGAGCTACAGGGAGAGTCGTCTGCATTGTCCATGGCTTTGCAGCAATCCCTCATACTGAGCAAGCATGAAGCGACAGTGGAAAGAAAAAAACACCCATTAGCGGAAGGAAAAACCTCGAGCAGAACTGGGCTCAGTATGAACGGTCATCTGCCTCGACTGACTGGGGGTTACAGAAGACAGAGCAGAGACACAACAAGCGAGACAAAAAAAGCACAGAAGCACACATTGATCCAGTAATCTGGATCAATGTGAAAATACATTGTACCATTAGAACACTGATGTGATAGTTGCTGGAAATGGGCCTCTATACACCTATGTAGATATTGCACCAAAAACCAGACATTTGCAGCTAGAATAGTCATTTACCACATTAGCAATGTATAGAGTGTATTTCTTTAAAGTTACGGCTAGTATAAAGTTATCTTCATTGAAAAGTAGAGTGCTTTTACTTCAAAAATAAGGACATTTCAATGTGACCCCAAACTCTTGAACATAGTGTATTTCAATAAAATGTTCCATAACAGTTCATAGTCACCTGGTGGCATGGTCGTGTAGAGCTGTGTGTCGTCTGCATACCTGATGTGTTTTATGATCTGAGCTAGAGGGAGCATGTAGATATTGAACAGGAGCGGACTTAATATAAAACTTTTGGGAACCCTGCATGTGATTTTTCTGGTCCTTGATGTAACATGAAACATGTCATCTCAAGGCACATTACAAAGTCAAATTCAATCAGATTATACAGATTGTAAAGATTGGTCAAAAACTATATAAGGGAACCCAGTTGGTTGCATCAAGTCTTGACAAGCAGCATTCACTCCTAAAGAAGCGTAGAGCCACAGGGAATGTCATCTGTCCATGGCTTTGCAGCAATCCCTCATACTGAGCAAGCATGAAGCGACAGTGGAATGAAAAACTCCCCATTAATGGGAGTATGAACGGTCATCTGCCTAAACTGACTGGGGGTTAGAGAAGACAGAGCAGAAACACAACAAGACTATAGAGGTAGCTCAGGGTAGCATGAGCCACTATTACTATATGCTTTGTCAAAAAGGAAAGTTTTAAGATTAGTCTTAAAAGTAGACAGGGTGTCTGCCTCACGGACCAAAACTGGGAGTTGGTTCCACAGGAGAGGAGCCTGATAGCTAAAGGATCTGCCTCCCATTCTACTTTTAGAGACTCTAGGAACCACCAGCAGACCTGCAGTCTGAGAGCGAAGTGCTCTGTTAGGAACATACGGGGTAATCAGAGCTCTGATATATGATGGAGCTTGATTATTAAGGGCTTCAATTGTGATTATTAGGATTTGAACCTGTTGAATGCTGTACCAGAAAGGCTTACCCAGTGTTCCGAGCTCTTTAATAGAATGAGAATGCTGCATGGAGGTCCAATAATACCTGCACTTTAGTTCTTCCACAGTCTGCAATCATATGGATTTCATTAAACACCTTGATAAGGACGGTCTCTGTACTGTGGCGAGCACGGAAACCTGACTGGAAAACGTCAAAGCGGCTGGTCATCGATAAGAAGGTGTTTACTTGTTGAAACAGAGGTTTTTCAACAATCTTACTGATAAAAGGAAGGTTTGAGATGGGCCTGTAGTTCTGGAGTAGAAGCTTATCCAAATTGTTCTTTTTAAACAACAACTTTTTAATTGTTGTTTTAAGAGCTGGGAAATGCACCTGATGAAAAGGATGTGTTTATTATCTAAGTCATATTCAGATTTTCTGAATATAGAACTTTCTTGGGTAGAATGTTAAGATAGCAATAGGAGGAACTTGGTTGGTGTACAATTTCCCACAATATTTTGTGCTTTTCTTTTGGGGGGGGCAGGGCAGTGAAGAAGTAGGCAAAGAGATGATACAAGGTTTGTCAACCTGTCAACTGTGACTGTCGACTGCTGAGGTCTCCTAGAGTAATTAAACGGTAATCATAATCAACACATATCACAGATGGAAGGTCATTATAATCATGTACATGTTTGTTTTGGACTCAGGATTCCTGTAAACATTTAAGTGCACAGTTTGTTCCAAGCTCTTTACCTGGAGAGACAAATATTCAAAAGAGTAAAATGGCCCAGAATCCCATTGTTACACTTTAGTCGACTACTAAACAAAATGGATACTCCACCACCTTATATTAAAAATAATGGTTCACATAAGAATGAATTGAATGATGTCAGCATTATAATAACAGATTTAAAATGTACTTTTTAGTTGTCTTCACAGATAAAATCTGATAGAATGGAGGTTAATGACAACACAGACGCTGGAGGGAAGAGGAAAAGAAAAAATGACACTCACATGAGAAATGATGAAGGTAATTTAAACATCTGGAAAAAAATGTATGGAAATACTTGGAAATATGATATCAGTCTCTCATGTCTCAAATTTAAGTTAAGCTTTACATTTTATTACAGCCACAGAAGCGAAAAGGAAAGCTAACAATAAGGTAAGCAGTTTCTTTGCTCAACAGAACATGCTTTTAAAAAGAAAGATTATAATGTTACTTCTTACCATGCCAAAGTTTCTGTCGAAACAACGTTCAGTGGTGAAAATGAATACTGACCACATCTTTGTAAATACTTATCCAGATGCCAGTTACAACCCAATTAGTCAGCACAATCATCAATACATTATTAATGACTTTAAAATGAGATTCTTGACTGAGTCATTTTAGCAGCTTTTATTTCTGTCTCTGAGGCCATTCAAGAGTTTTCTTATCTGTGTGTTTGATATAGTTAGATAACACGTTTTAAAATCGATCTTCATTTTTATCTGCAGATTCTATAGAAATATTGAATAATAATAATAATCATTTTAAACATTTCCTATATTTCAGTTGTCTGGTCTGATTTCTTAAGATCATTTATGAATGGGAAGAAACAACATTGCTGCCATCTGCAGGGCATTTTTGTGATACTGAGGATATTAAAAGAACAACCCATAATTACACTATATACTTATCATGGTTCAACTAATCATGTAGTGCCATTAGATAAGAGAAGAGAGTGAGAGTTGGACTCCGCCAAGGTTGCCCTTTGTCACCGATTCTGTTCATAACTTTTACGGACAGAATTCGCAGCCAAGGTGTTGAGGGGATCCGTTTTGGTGGCCTAAGGATTGCGTCTCTGGTATTCGCGGATGACGTGGTCCTATTGGCTTCATCAGGGCATGATCTACAGCTTTCATTAGAGCGGTTCGCAGCCGAGTGCGAAGCGGCCGGGATGAAAATCAATGCCTCCAAATCTCAGACCATGGTCTTGAACCAGAAAAGGGTAGAGTGCCTCCTCCAGGTTGGGGAGGATGTGCTGCACCTAGTGGAGGAGTTTAAGTATCTTGGGATCTTGTTCACGAATGAGGGGAAGATGGGGCGGGAGATTGACAGGCGGATTGGTGCGGCGTCTGCTGTGAAGTACCGATCCGTTGTGGATCAAGAGAGAGCTGAGCCAAAAGGCTAAGCTCTCGATTTACCGTTCAATCTACGTTCCTACCCTCAACTGTGGTCACGAGCTTTGGGTAGTGATCGAAAGAGCAAGATCCTGGATACAAGCGGCCCAAATGAATTTTCTCCGTAGTGTGTCTGGGCTCTCCTTTAGAGCTAGGGTGAGGAGCTCAGTCATCCAGGGAGGACTCAGAGTAGAGCTGCTGCTCCTCCATGTTGAGAGGAGCCAGTTGAGGTGGCTCGGGCATCTGGTTAGGATGCCTCTTGGACGCCTCCTTTGTGAGGTGTTCTGGGCACGTCCCACTGGGAGGAGGCCCAGGGGAAGACCCAGAACATGCTGGATGGACTATGTCTCTCGGCTGGCCTGGGAACGCCTTGGGATTCCCCCAGAGGAGCTAGCCCAAGTGGCTGGGGAGAGGGACGTCTGGGCCTCCATACTGAAGCTGCTACCCCTGTGACCCGACCCCGGATAAGCGGAAGACAATGGATGGACGGACAGACTCTTTAAAGTTTAATACAGCATTATCTGGTACAGATCTTCTATAATACTATCTATATATCTTCTATAAAACTTTCTTTTGGGAGTGAAGAGCTAAATTAAATTGTGCTCAAACGTTATTAAGAAATGGTCAGATAGGACAGGGTTTTGAGTAAATACTGTTAATTCTTCACAATCAATGCCATATGTCAGCACAAGGTCTAAAGTATGAAGCCTAGAGTGCATCGGTTTATGCACATTTTGAGCAAAACCAACATAATCTATGATATTATTAAAGGCTAAATTAAGGTTATGACATTCAGTGTCAACATGAAGGTTAAAATCTCCTACTATAATAACCTTCTCAGTGTTTGACACTAAATCACATAATAAGTCTGAGAACTGATCCAGAAACTGAGAGGAATTAGTGGCCTGGGACTAATTCATAAATCAGACTGAAAGATGTTTGCTACTCCTCCCTCTCTTAGATCTGGGAGTGTGGAAATTTAAATAACTGGAGGGAGTTGACTCATTTATACTAAAATAGTCCTCTTGTAGCTTGTTTCTGTGAGACAAAATAAATCAATCTGACTATCAGAAATCAATTCATTAACTAACAAAGTCTTTGGAGGGAGAGATCTTATATTTATAAGCATATTAGGTGGCTATATACATTTAAGAGACAGTTAAGATCACCAAACCACAAGCTATCAACTTCAAACTTAGTCAGTATGCAGTCCAGGCATGGGAGATTAAACATTATCAAAAGCAAATATTTTTGAACATGATGAAGGGGTGAGGCTAGGCTTCAAATTTTATCCTTTCACTAGACAATTCAAAATGTTATAACTTTCACATTAAATGGGCAAATTGAAGCAAACATAGTATTACTGATCCCTGTCACATGATTTGTTTGATGAACCTGAACACAGCCACACACAGAGCTTAGTTAAAGAACATTTATTATAGGTTGAGGGTTGTGGAGGGTGTGCCCAACAGTTCATACCAGGCTGGAACAGTAGGGAGATGATGGTAGAAGCAGGAGGACGGACGGCAGCTGGAGAGCTGCGGGTGCGGTGCTGCAGAGCCAGGCAGATGCTGGGAACCAGGTAACCTCCTGAAAAGGCAAGAGAGCGCTGGGGTCGAGGATCAGTCAGCAGCAGAGCAGGGAAAGAGGAAGGGCGACAAGGGATGAAGGCTGGTGCAATGAAGAGGAGCAGCAGGACGGTGAGAAAGGAGAGCAGTCAATAGCAGTCGTGAGTTGACGTGGGCAGATGTGAGCAGTAATGAGCAGAGGTGAGAAGACCATCCAGCGGGGAAGAGCTCACAGGTGAGTCTTTACAGTTGTGCTAACATTTGGATTGAGTCCCGGCTTGATTGGACAATGGTGAGTACTGGAGCGCGGAACTGGAGCTGTATGGGAGGCGGACAGTGCCATGAATGTCCAAGGTGCAGCAGGCAAAGCTGCACCATGACATCACCCCCCCTTAAAGCCGGCTTCCACATGGCTGAAAAAAACCCAACAAAAAAACGACCCACCCAGGAGGGGCAGAGGGAGGCACTGGATGGGGAGCTAGAGTCTCTAACAAAAAACAACCCACCAAGGGTTGGTGAAGGGAGGCACTAGACAGAGGGCAAAAGTATTGAACAAAAATCTACACCTACAGGGCAGACGAAATGGCAGTTTGGGAGATTTGGGTGTGGTGGACAGCGCCGGCTTGAGTACACTGGACAGCAATGGCTTGAATACGCTGGACAGTGACAGGTTGAGAGGGGCGGCAGCTTGGGAGCAGCAACAGTTTGAGAACGGCAGTGGCTTGAGAACAGAAGGAGGCTCGGCCAACGACTGATGACCAGAAGGGAGCTCGGCTGACCACTGATGACCAGGAGTGAGCTTGGCCAACGACCGATGACCAGGAGGGAGCTCGGGAGGATGACCCCTCCGGCGGGGCAGCAGAGCAAGAGGCGGGCATTGCAGAGGGCGATCCCAGTGGCAAACCAGCAGAGCCTGAAGCGGGCGTCGCAGAGGGAGACCCAGTCGAAGCCGCAGGATCTGGTGCAGCCAGTGGCAGAGGTAGTCCCTCAGAGGCCGGCAATGGAAGAGGAACCCCGAAGACAGTGGGCTATTGACAAAGGACGGCACCTGGCCAAGTGGCGCCGGGCTATAGGCTACAGAGGGCGCCGGGCTACAGGTTACAGAGGGCGCTTGGCTACAGACTTCAGGAGGCGCTTGGCTACAGACTTCAGGAGGCCTCAGATGAGACCCCTCAGCAGAAGACCCTTCAGTACGTTGGACCAAGACAGCCTATTCAGCGACATGGACAGTCTGCTGTCTTGCCGGAGGTGTGAAGGAGGGAGTTTTAGCAGCGGCTCGAGTCTCCAGGAGGCCCCAGGTGCTTGTGGACCCGGTGCAGGGGCCAATGTCTGTCATCTCGATGAGGCACCTGCCTCTTCTTGTCTCAATGAGGCACTCGACTGTCAGAGCTCCAACCAGAACCTGAGTTGCTGGCCAGAGAAGGGGTTGACTGAACCCCGACTTCACAAGAGGAAGGAAGGACCACTTCGCTGCACTCAAGGACTGGCGGTAGTCCCGCCTGAGTTCCCATGTCGCAAGCAGGCAGTGGTCCCTCCTGGGTCCCCGCATTGCAGGTAGGCGGCGGAGCCTCCTGGGTCCCCACGTCGCAGGTAGACGGAGTGGCGAGTGATGAACCTGCATTGGACGCCGGATTGGCGTGCTCTGCAGCCGCGTCGGACGTTGGGCAACAGGTCGGGTCCCGGACTGGTGTGCTCTGCACCCGCGGTGGTCGCCGGACCTGTCGACCAGACCCATGATAGCTGGGACAGGTGCAGACCCTGAGGCGTCAGCCGGACCCTCACCAGCAGGAACCTCTGAGATGGCCGGCGATATGGCTTGTGCTGCACCCTCGGAGACTGGGGCGGGACCCGAGGCATCAGCAAGACCCTCGGTGACAGACACGGGTGCAAACCGACTGGGCAACAGGTCCTCTATGTTGCTGTAGAATACTTCCCACAGCTGTTGTGAGGGGCTCTGGCTGGAGGAGGCATGGTCCTCCGGGCAGTGGCTGAAGACTTCACACAAGGAGCCAGCTGAGTGTCATGGAGGTTGTGAATGAGATGACGAGGAACCGAAAGGCCATTTTGCCAGGCTTGCTGAAGCAGCTGTGATGATGTCGGATGGCGGAGATGCTGCATTGTCGTCAGACTGAGCCGCAGAAGTGTGCTTGCAGTGACGAGCCCGGCATCTGCACTGGGAGGGGTCGGGCGACAAAGGGGAAGCTGCTGCTGATGATGAGGTAGTGGAACAACGATGACGCAGAAGCGGAGAGAGCCGTAGCGGCGGGAGCTGCAGGCAAGACGGACAGGCTGACGAGTCGTGGTCCAGATGGAGGTGTGTCAGTAAATGGAGAGACCCCTGCCCGATAATTCCAATCTAACTTCTTTACAAGGTCAGCTAGACCGGGGTGTCCAGGAAGTCTGCACATCAAGTCCGAGACCTGCTTCTCCCAGACCCATCGCATCACTGCTTTTATTTGCGATGACAGAATAGAATAGAATAGAATTCATCTTTATTGTCATTGCACTGTGACAAGTACAAAGCAACGAAATGTGGTTTCTCTGCTTTTAACCCATCCCGTAGGGGAGCAGTGGGCTGCCATGTGGGGCGCCCGGGTAGCGTTCGGGGGTTAAGGGTCTTGCTCAGGGACCCGAGTGCCGGCACTGGGGATCGAACCAGGTACTTGCATCCTTCTCTGAGTGCAAGTGCTCTGCTCTAACCACTAGTCCAGCACTCCCCAGCACAGTGAGCTCAATGCAGCAATCGCGGCCAGACAACCCTTCAGTCTCAGGCGTAGGGACTCCACTGCGCTGCTTATGGCGTGCAGGTTTGGATCCATCTGACTGGTTCCATGACTTGGGCTCTGTATGGGCATCAGGTTCATTTGGTCAGATCGTTCTGTCATGATTTGTTTCACGAACCCGAACACAGCCACACACAGAGCCTAGTTAAAGAGCTGAGTTTACGTGGGCAGACGTGAGCAGTAATGAGCAGAGGTGAGAAGACAATCCTGCGGGAAAGAGCTGACAGAGATGAGTCTTTATAGTTGTGCTAACAGGTGGATTGAGTCCCGGCTTGATTGGGCATGACAGGTGATGGTGATTACTGGAACGTGGGACTGGAGCTGTACAGGAGGCGGAGAGTGCCATGAATGTCCATGGTGCTGCAGGCAAAGCTGCACCATGACAGTCACAAGACCAACAATTCTATGCTGTCAAATGCTGACATTATCAAAGCCATGGCCCCTGGGAACAGGAAATTACTTTTTTTCTTTGACACGTCCTTCTTAGTCCCTATTGACCTCATCGACTTGAAACTTTGTCAGATGGCAAATAACATGGTGGTCTTAATTAATTTGGAGCACATAAAGTTTTTGTTGGAGGGCATGGCAGAGGCGGCATGAAGAAAGTGTGACATTGCCTCATGGCCATATGTTTGGCTCTTCTTTCCACATAGATCATTGGGTCTGCACTAAAATCAATGTGATCGATGTTACCTCACACAGAAATCCACCCCAGAAGTTAGTCAGTTTGGCTTATCTACTCCGCAGCACACCCTAGCAGCACTAAAATAATCAGACCCATGCCATGCTTTGTCCACCAATTTTGAAATTCTGTAGAAATTTCACAGGGCCTACAAAACAATCTCTTGGAACAATGGTTCAAACCCAACAGGGAGTCAGCCATTACGAATCAAAGCTCCCATTTTGTCGCTTTCACTCCTGTTGTATTTGAGCAAACTCCTACTACAGCTTTTGAGGTAGAGACTTCAAAATCTCTCAATAGTCATCACTAGTGATGGGTCCGGCAACACCGATGCGTCGGCGCATGTGTCGAGCTCATAGAGCAAAACCCGTGTCGATGTGCGTATCGACACGGGAAAGTCACGTGACCGATACAGGAACTGTTTCGAACTGACTGACGCGCCAAACTGTTTATTTTCCCTCTAAGCTGCACGTGTGTGCATTCGCGCACAGCAGCGCACACAGCAGTAAATGAAATCCAAGCTGAACTGTAAACAAAATAACGGTTAATAATGATTAATTTTTAACCATTTTGCAACTCTTGTGTGATGGTGTACCACAGTCTCGCTCTGTGAGCGCCAGGTGCTGATCGGAGCGCACCACTCAAGGATGGGTTGGGCAGACGCCTTTATGGTTGGGTGGGTTGCGCTGTGCATCTTTGTTCTGAGCGTCTTTTTAAAGGACATGGCAGCAAAAAATTTGTAAAAATAAATAAATAAATAAGCCAGTCCACAAGCATCCTCGTTCACAGTATTTATTGACTGTATCTAAAAAAAATCAAATATTCAATTCAATTCAATTCAATTAAATTTTATTTATATAGCACCAAATCATGAAACATGTCATCTCAAGGCACTTTACAAAGTCAAGTTCAATCATATTATACAGATTGGGTCAGATTATACAGATTGGTCAAAAATGTCCTATATAAGGAAACCAGTTGATTGCATCAAAGTCCCGACAAGCAGCATTCACTCCTGGGGAAGCGTAGAGCCACAGGAAGAGTCATCTGCATTGTACATGGCTTTGCTGCAATCCCTCATACTGAGCAAGCATGAAGCGACAGTGGGAAGAAAAACCACCCATTAACGGGAAGGAAAAACCTCCGGCAGAACCGGGCTCAGTATGAACGGTCATCTGCCTCGACCGACTGGGGTTACAGAAGACAGAACAGAGACACAACAAGAGAAACAAAAAAGCACAGAAGCACACATTGATCTAGTAATCTGTTCTACATTAGATGGTAGTAGCGGGTGAGCCGTCTTCTCTGGATGATGTCACAGTTAACAGAACGCCAGACCAGGTGTACCTACTATGAAGATAAAAGAGAGAGAACAGAAAGTTAAAGCAGAAATGACAACACATAATGCATAATTGAAGAACAGTAGAACTCAATAGAGTGAGAAAATTAGATCCTGATATACTCCAGTAGCCTAAGCCTATAGCAGTAAAACTATAAAGGTAGCTGAGAGTAACATGAGCCACTAGTTATAATTTTTGTCAAAAAGAAAAGTTTTAAGCCTAGTCTTAAAAGTAGACAGGGTGTCTGCCTCACGGACCAAAACTGGGAGTTGGTTCCACAGGAGAGGAGCCTGATAGCTAAAGGATCTGCCTCCCATTCTACTTTTAGAGACTCTAGGAACCACCAGCAGACCTGCAGTCTGAGAGCGAAGTGCTCTGTTAGGAACATACGGGGTAATCAGAGCTCTGATATATGATGGAGTTTGATTATGAAGGGCTTTATACGTTAGAAGAAGAATTTTAAATTCTATTCTTGATTTAACAGGAAGCCAATGAAGGGAAGCTAAAATTGGAGAAATATGATCCCTCTTGTTGATTTTCATCAGAACTCTTGCTGCAGCATTTTGGATCAGCTGAAGGCTTTGAACTGCATTTTGTGGACTTCCTGATAGTAAAGAATTACAATAGTCCAGCCTTGAAGTAACAAATGCATGGACCAGTTTTTCAGCATCACTCCTGGACAGAATGTTTCTAATTTTGGCGATATTCCGGAGGTGAAAAAAGGAAACTCTGGAAACCTGTTTAATATGGGATTTAAATGACATGTCTTGGTCAAAAATAACACCAAGATTTTTTACTTTATTACCAGAGGCCAGGTTAATGCCACCCAGATTAAGTGATTGGTTAAGAAGTTTATTTTTTGAGGACTCTGGCCCAAAGATTACAACTTCTGTCTTGTCAGAATTTAGATGCAGGAAATTTAAAGTCATCCAGCTTTTGATGTCATCAAGACATGACTGCAGTCGAAGTAATTGATTGGATTCACCAGAATTTATGGATAAATATACCTGAGTATCATCAGCATAACCGTGGAAATTAATCCCATGCTGTCTGATAATTTTGCCAATCGGAAGCATATATATAGTAAATAGAATTGGTCCAACGACTGAACCCTGTGGTACTCCACAAGTGACCCTAGAGTTTGAGGAAGATTTATTATTAACATGAACAAATTGGAATCTGTCTGACAGATAAGATTTAAACCAGCCTAATGCTTTCCCCTTAATCCCTACAGTATGTTCAAGTCTTTGTAGGAGAATATTGTGATCAACTGTATCAAACGCAGCACTGAGATCTAACAGGACAAGTATAGACACAAGTCCATTATCTGAGGCCATGAGAATATCATTAGTGACCTTCACCAGAGCTGTTTCAGTGCTATGATGAGCTCTGAAGCCTGACTGAAACTCCTCAAGTAGGTCATTACTTTGTAAATGTTCACAAAGTTGATTAGCAACTACTTTCTCAAGAATTTTAGATAAGAAAAGAAGATTAGATATAGGTCTGTAATTTACTAACTCATCTTGATCAAGAGAAGGTTTCTTAAGTAAAGGTTTAATAACAGCTACTTTCAAAACCTGTGGTACATATCCATTTACTAAGGATAGATTAATCATGTCTAAAATAGGACCACTGATCAGAGGGAATACCTCCTTAAACAACTTGGTTGGGATTGGGTCTAACATACAGGTAGAAGGTTTAGATGAAGCTAAAATTTTAGATAGCTCAGAAAGCTCTACTGCTTTTAAACAGTTCAGACACTGCGCAGGTTCTAAGGATTCCTCCAATGCTGCCTCACTTACTGAGGATGAGGTAATCATGTTTGGGAGGATGCCAATTATTTTATTTTTAATGGCATCAATTTTATTTATGAAGAATCCCATAAAATCATTACTACTAAGAGCTAAGGGAATGGATGGATCAACAGAGCTGTGGCTCTGGGTAAGTTTGGCAACTGTACTAAAGAGAAATCTAGGATTATTTTTATTCTCTTTAATTAATGATGAAAAATATGCTGCTCTAACTCTGCGGAGGGTCTTGTTATACAACAATAGTCTGTCCCTCCAGATTAAGTAGGACTACTCTTGGTGTGTAGAGCGCCATTTTCTCTCCAATTTCCTAACATTGTGCTTCAAGGAACGCAGCTCTGAATTAAACCAAGGAGCCAGCTTCCTGTGAATAATCACCTTCTTTTTCAAGAGAGCTACATTGTCTAATGCAGAACGCAATGAGGAAGTCACATTGTTAGCAAAGGTATCGATTTGTGAATGGGAAGAAACAGCAATGCTGCCATCTACAGGGCATTTCTGCAATACTGAGGATATTAAAAAGGGGACAGACTCTTTAAGTTTTGATACAGCATTATCCGATAAAAATCTACTATAATGGAACCCTCTTTTGGGGGTGGAGAACTCAGTTAGATTAAACTCAAATGTTATTAAAAAATGATCAGACAGGACAGGGTTGTGAGAGAATACTGTTAATTCTTCACAATCAATGCCATATGTCAGAACAAGGTCTAAAGTATGGAGCCGAGAGTGCGTCGGTTCATGCACATTTTGAGCAAAACCAATTGAATCTAGGATAGTTTTAAAGGCTACACTAAGGTTATCACATTCAGTGTCAACATGGATGTTAAAATCACCCACTATAATAACCTTATCAGTATTTAACACCAAATCAGATAAGAAATCTGACAACTTACCCAAAAACTGAGTGTAAGGGCCTGGTGGACGATACAAAACAACAAACAGAAGAGGTTTTATTGCTTTGCAGTTTGGATGAGGGAAACTGAGGGTTAAATGTTCAAAAGAACTGTAATTATTAGTTGGCCTGGGACTAATTAATAAATCAGACTGAAAGATAGTTGCCACTCCTCCTCCTCTTCCCACAGATCTGGGAATGTGGAAATTTGAATAACTGGAGGGGGTTGACTCATTTATACTACAGTAGTCCTCTTGTAGCCAGGTTTCTGTGAGACAAAACAAATCAATCTGATTATCAGAAATCAATTAATTAACTAACAAAGTCTTCGGAGGGAGAGACCTTATATTTAATAGACCACATTTAATTCTTTTATTTTTTGGTTCAAAGTGATCCGTATGGATTTGTATTAGATTTTTATGATTTGTTCCTTTTAGATCAGTTTTTGATCTGTTAAGTTTTGGCCGTGGGAAAGACACCGTCTCAATAGGATAATGGGTGGGTAACAGTACAGAAGCTGCAGAGAGGTGTGTTAAACTACGGCTCTGCTTCCTGGTCTGGACCCTGGGTTGTCAGCGTTTAGGAGAACTAATAAATCCGGCCAGATTTTTAGAAAGAAGAGCAGCACCATCCAAAGTGGGATGAATGCCGTCTCTCCTGATCAGACCAGGTTTTCCCCAGAAAGTTCTCCAGTTATCAATGTAGCCCACGTCGTTTTCTGGACACCACCTAGACAACCAGCGGTTGAATGATGACATGCGGCTAAACATGTCATCACTGGTCAGATCAGGCAGGGGACCAGAGAAAATTACAGAGTCCGACATAGTTTTAGCAAACTCACAAACCGAAGCAACACCAACTTTGGTGACCTCTGATCGGCGTGACCGGGTGTCATTACCGCCAGCGTGAATAACAATTTTGCGGTATTTACGCTTATCCTTAGCCAGTAGTTTTAGGTAGGATTCTATGTCGCCTGTTCTGGCCCCTGGTAGGCATTTAACTATGGTCCCTGGTTTCTTTAGTGCCACATTTCTCATTATGGAGCTGCCAATAATCAAGGTCGGCTCCTCGGCGAGACTGTCGCTCAGAGGGGAAAATTTATTAGAAACACAGATGGGTTGGTGGTGATCTGGGGTCTGTAATCTAGAGCTATGCTTCCTACGAACTGTCACCCAGCCAGCCTGGTTACCAGGCTGCTCGGGTGCTACTGCTTTAGGTTCGCTACATGAAGTTACTGTATGCGGCTCCGCGCTAGCAACAGAGCGGCTATCAGCTGGTTTTTCAACAGCACGGAGCCGGGTCTCCAATTCTGACACCCTTGCCTCCAAGGCTACAAAAACACTACATTTATTACATGTACCATTGTCACTAAAGGAGGCAGAGGAATAACTGAACATCTGACACAGAGAGCAGCAGATAGGAGACTTAGTCAGAGACGGAGAAGCCATTATGAGGCTAAGGCTTGGCTAGCGCTAGGCTAACGCTAGGCTAAAGCTAGGCTAGCGCCCTATTATCACGCCAAAGAACAAACCGTGTGAAACACGAGAAGTTCCCAAACGTGATGAGCAGCCACAGACAATGTTTTAAAAGTGCTTATGTTTGGAAACAGATGTTACAGCAAAGAGGTTTAAAGATAAAAAGCGAGAGAGCCTGGAGCAAAGCTCCGTCTTTCACACAGCAACAACAGGAAGTGACACAATACGCCTTACCGCAAACAGGAAGTCCGCGAGCCAATCAGCAATCACCTCCTGGTCTAAAGAAACTAAACCAGCATTATGTCCCAAAGAACTGGAGACGTCCAAAATATCCCTAACAAGAGAAACGTTATCAAACATTGATCTGCCAGGGACACAGTAAGTTTGTGTTTGATGAACCACCTTATCCATCACCTTCTTCAATCTGTTTGCCAGCACCTTTGACAACAACTTATAGTCCGTACACAACAGAGAAACAGGTCGCCAGTTTTTAATTTCCTGAAGATTGCCTTTCTTTGGTAGCAGTGTAAGAACTGCTCTCCTGCAGCTCTGAGGTAAAGAACCTACAGCAAAACTCTCTTCAAAGACCTTTAAAAGATCGATACAGAGGACAGACCAGAACGCTTTGTAGAATTCACTAGGAAGTCCATCGATGCCTGGTGCTTTCCCTCCTTCCATACTTCGCAGGGCAGCATGAATCTCCTCCAGCGTCATGGGTCCTCCCAACTCCTTAGCAACATCTTCAGAGACCCTTGGGAGATCGCTGCAAAAGTCATTGAAATTATCGTCGTCTTCAACGTATTCAGAGCTGTAGAGATCTGCGTAGAACTCTGCAGCTCTCTTCCAGATGTCACTATCAGTAGTCAGAAGAATATCCAGATGATTTCAGACCATGCATAAACTTACACTGTCCTTGCTTTTTTTCCAAAGAGAAGAAAAACTTTGTTGGTGCGTCCATTAAGGCGACTTTCTGAAATCTGCATCAAACCATTGCTCCTTGGGTTCTCGAGCCCAGCAAATCTGCCAAAGCGGCCTTTTTCAAATTGAGGTTCTCCAAATCACCTCGATTTCCTGTGGAGTGTGCAGAAACCTGCAACTCCACTATCTCAATCTCCAGATCTCTAATAGACTTGGCTAAATCCAATGAAACATTGACAGTGTACTGTTGACACAATTCTTTAATTTCAATTTTCCCCCGATCCCACCACTGTCTTAAAGACGCAAAGTCATCTTTTCTAGTTTTATGCATTTTCAAAGTCAACAAAGCAGTGTTAAAATGCCAATACGCTGATTTGTGTTTAATATTGGCAATAAATGCACTGCAAGAAACCAAAGCATGGTCTGAAAAACTTACAGGATGGATACTACAATTTTGAAAAATTCCAAAATTATGTCTGAAACTATATATCCTGTCTAACCTAGCTGCAGAAAAAGAAGCATCTGTATTTCTAGCCCATGTATACTGTATTTCATGACCATGCATTTCTCTCCAAATATCAACCAATGAAAATAAATCAACCAAATGCTTTAAAAATATTGTTGAGGCTGGATGCGGCTCAAAATGATTCCTGTCCAACTGATCATTCTCTGTACAGTTAAAATCTCCACCCAAAAAAAGAAAATCACCCGTATCACACTTAGACAATACATCTTCAATTTCATGTAACAAATGATTTCTCCCTACTCTTGTATTAGGGGCATAAACATTTACAAAAACAATATTAAAACACTAATATTTTGCTTTCACCACCGTTAATCTACCCTTGACTACTTCCTCAAAATGATAAGACACTGGAAGAAAATTCTTCGAAAACAAAATTGCAACTCCCCCACTGGCTTGGTTTAAATGGCTCAAAATGATTTCTCCTCCCTACTCCCTCCTCTAATCTATTTCATTTAAAAAGTCACTATGTGTTTCTGTCATGGTTTTCAGATGACGAGCCCACATGCAGATACGAACGGGAGGCAAAACACAGTTTTAAGTTCTTTATTTAAAGGAAAAATAAGCAGGTTTATGGACGGACTACTGGTACTCGGCTGGGTCAGATCGTCAAGGCTGGAGAGACTGTAAGAGAGAGAGCACGTGAGTCTTTCATAAGGAAAGCCAGAAAAACCGACTAAGAGTTGCGCTGCTTACCATTAGGCAGGGCGGACCTAACCGGGAAGAAGTAGCGTCAGGAGAACTCTATGTGACTACTCTGATGGAGATAGGTGGCTAGTGGCTGAGGGCGGCAGATGTAGCTGGTGAGGAATCCGAGATGACCTCATCGGCAGCGGTTGACAGATGGATTGACCAGAGTGAGCACAGAACCAACAGCACCCGGGAAAGGGGATCTCAGCCCTCGCTGGGTAATTTCCAGGAAGTATGAGGGGAGCGCCAGAGCAAAATCTGAGCCGACAGGTCTGCTGGTCTGTTTCTTCGGACGAGACGTCAAGACAGGTGAGTGCATCCAAGCACCAAAATCTGGAGCACAGAGAGGTACAAAAATTACTCAAAAGGATGAGCAACAAAAAACTCACAAGCTGGTTTCCGAGAGTTGGGACTGAGGCCACGTCGTACCACGACTGGTTAAGGCTCCGGCGTCTTCCATCTGCCAGTGCTCTGCTTAAGAAGCCAGAGGAAGCCGCCTGCAACGAGCTGCAGGTGTGGACCACGCCTCCTCAGCCAACTAGGCACACCTGCGGAGTAGAGTTAGCAGCCAACACAGAGAATCCTGACACTACCCCCCCCTCAACGGCCGCCTCCTGGCGGCCCAGACGAAGATGTGCTGGGTTGAGTAGACCAAAAGTCTCGGATCAATTCCTCATTGGCGATGGTGGCTGCAGATACCCATGAGCGATCCTCCGAGCTGCGACCCACCCAATCCACGAGGTATTGGTAACCCCTTCCACGTCGACGGACATCTACAATCCTGGAGACGCGAGAACTCTGACTGTCCTGGGAGGGTGGAGGGGGTCCGGAAGGAGGGTAAGAATCATTGTCCAAAACAGGCTTAATCTGGGATACGTGAAAAGTGGGATGAACACGAGAGTGAGGAGGAAGACGTAAGCGGACAGTGGTGGGGTTGATGACTCTTTCTATTTCATAGGGACCTGTAAACCGGGGAGCAAGTTTCTTGGCGGATGGATTAGTCAAAACATCTCTGGATGATAACCAAACCCTCTGACCGGGGCGATAATGGGGAGCTGGTCTGCGGTGCTGGTCGGCAAACCTCTTGCTCCGCTCTGCGGTGCGAGTGAGGGCTGTAACTGTCTCTTTCCATATTTTCTGGCAGCGAGCAATATAATCGTTAACGGAGGTGAAGGGAATCCTGAGTTCGTCTGAAGGTAGGAGTGGTGGTTGATATCCTAATGCAACTTCAAAAGGTGAACGTCCCGTGGCTGAGGTGATATGAGAGTTCAGAGCATACTCTACCCAAGGCAAAAACTTGTTCCAGTCGGAAGGAGTAGATGACGTGAGGCAACGGAGGGTGGTTTCTAATTGTTGATTCATTCGTTCAGTCTGACCGTTGGTTTGAGGATGGTATCCGGAGGTGAGCGTGTAACGGGCACCCAGAGCAGAGCAAAAGTGCCGCCAGACCTGAGAAACAAACTGGGGACCCCGGTCAGAGAGAATGTCAACAGGAATTCCATGGAGCTTGAAAACATGTTTAATGAGGAGTTGGGCAGTCTGGAGAGCGTTAGGTAGCTTACGGATGGGTATGAGATGACAGGACTTGGAAAAACGGTCAACCACAGTTAAGATAGTTGACATGCCTTGGGAAACAGGGAGTCCAGTAATGAAATCAACAGCTATGTGAGACCATGGACGTTTGGGAATCGGAAGCGGATTCAATAACCCAGAAGGCGGCTGGTTAGACGACTTGTTTTGGGCGCAGACAGGACAGGCTAAAACGTAGTCTCTGACGTCCTTGGTCCACGATGGCCACCAGAATCGCCGAGACACCTGAGACTGGGTTCTATAAATGCCCGGATGGGCGGAAAACTTGGCATCGTGAACCCACCGTAAAACCTCAGGACGAACAGATCGGGGAACATACTTTAATCCCGGTGGGCCCGTACCAGGATCCGGATCTAATAACAGGGCCTGATTAATCCTGTCCTCTAGGTCCCAATGCAAAGCTCCAACTGTGCATGATGGAGGAAGAATTAAATCCGGTTGTTTCTCTTGTTCCACTTGAGCAAACTGACGAGAAAGCGCATCGGGTTTAATGTTTCGAGAGCCTGGTCTGTAGGTTATGGTGAGGTTGAATCGTGAGAAGAATAATGACCAACGGGCTTGCCTAGAGTTGAGTCTGCGGGCTGTCTGCAGATAGGAGAGGTTTTTGTGATCTGTCCAAATTATGATGGGCTGCTCGGATCCCTCTAGCCAGTGCCGCCACTCCTCCAAGGCTAACTTAATAGCTAATAATTCCCGATCGCCTACATCATAATTCTGTTCAGCAGGGGACAAACGACGGGAAAAGAATGCACAAGGGTGAAGTTTATTATCTGTCTCAGACTGTTGGGAGAGGACCGCTCCTACACCGGTGTTGGAAGCATCTATTTCAAGTGTGAATTGTCTGGAAGGATCAGGGTGAACTAGTATAGGAGCCTGGGAAAAACGGGATTTAAGGTTCTTAAACGCCTCATCGGCTTCAGAACTCCAGAAAAAAGGAACCTTGGTGGAGGTAAGAGCATGTAACGGGGAAGCTACTTGACTATAGTTCCTGATAAATCGCCTATAGAAATTAGCGAACCCTAGGAACCGTTGAAGCTGCTTACGTGACTCAGGAGCTGGCCACTCTGTTACCGCTCTAATCTTTTCTGGGTCTGATCTTACTTGCCCCCCCTCCAAAATAAGACCGAGAAAAGAAACTGAAGTCTGGTGAAAATCGCATTTTTCGGCCTTTACAAACAGGCGATTCTCTAGCAACCGCTGGAGAACAAGCCTAACATGTCGTTTGTGTTGATCTAGGTCACGAGAGTAAATCAGGATATCGTCTAAATAGACGAACACAAAAACATTCAAAAAATCCCGCAGGACATCGTTCACTAATGCCTGAAACACTGCTGGGGCATTACACAAGCCAAAAGGCATTACTAGGTACTCAAAGTGACCTAACGGAGTCTTAAAAGCTGTCTTCCACTCATCCCCCTGTCTCACCCGAACCAAATGATAAGCGTTGCGCAAATCGAGCTTAGTGAAAACTTTGGCATTCTGGACTGGCTCAAGGGCTGATGATAATAGAGGAAGTGGGTATTTATTCTTGACTGTTATCTGGTTAAGCCCTCGATAATCAATACAGGGTCGAAGGGTTCCGTCCTTCTTTCCCACAAAAAAGAACCCAGCCCCTAATGGGGAGGAAGAAGGACGAATTAACCCCGTAGCCAAAGACTCACCAATGTACTTCTCCAACGATTGACGTTCTGACCTGGAGATGTTATAGAGTCGACTCGCCGGTAAAGGGGCCCCAGGTAACAGGTCAATCGCACAATCGTATGGGCGATGTGGGGGCAGAGAACAAGCCTGAGTCTTACTAAAGACCTGCTGCAAGTCGTGGTAATCCTCAGGAACGCGAGACAGATCAATAACGTCTCCGGAATTAGTTAGGGAAGAGGAGACCACTACGGGTCGAGCAGACTGCAAGCAACGGGAATGACAAGAAGGTGACCATGACTCTAATCGGGACTCAGCCCAATTGAACTGCGGATTATGGACCCTTAACCAAGCTATACCCAAAACCACAGGTGAACGCTTAACCGGGAAGACAAAAAAAGAAAGTTGTTCTCGATGGTTGCCGGAAACTATCACCTCCAAAGGTCGTGTGCGATGAGTAATAAGGGTCAAATTTTGCCCATCCAATGATGAAACCTGGAGTGGTTCGGGTAAATGATCCACAGGTACACGAAGCTGGTCCACAACCGCTTGATCAATAAGATTAAAATCAGAACCTGAATCTACTAGAGCCGAAACATCAAAACTCTCCTGGTCAAATATTAAAGTAAGAGGTAGACAACAACGAGAACCAGATGAAACTTTAACAGTCTCCCGGGGAATAGATCCCAACTTGTCCACCGATCCCCCCGTTAAGAGCGGCGGACTCGATCTTTTGGCCGAACAGGACAATCTCTGAGGAAATGACCATCACCTCCACAATAAAGACATAAGTTCTCTGAGAATCGCTGCTGACGTTCCTTCTTGGAGGGACCCACCTGCCCCAACTGCATGGGTTCGGGAGGAGGTGTAAAGGAACGGGGTTCCCTCCTGATAGGAAAAGAAGCTGTGGAGGTGGATGGTTGCAAGGCAAGGTTGGACTTAACCCGATTTCGGCTGCGTAACCGAGAGTCCAAGCGAATAGCTAGCGCGACAAACTCCTCAAAGTCCTCTGGTTCCTCTACCCGAGCTAATTCGTCCTTTAATGACTCGTCTAGAGCCTGAAAGAAAGCTGCCTTTAACGGTCTCGGCTGCCAACCTGCAACCGCAGCAAATGTACGAAACTCCACAGAAAAATCTGAAACTCGACGACCACGCTGTTTCAAGGTGAGGAGATGTCGAGACTGTTGTGCCGAATCCAACTCCGGTGCAAAAATTGTCTTAAACTCAGTAATGAAATCCTGAAAAGTTGTCCCAAATGACTGACAATCAGGGAATCTAGCCTCAGCCCACCTAAGAGCCCTACCCGTTAACAGGCGTAAAACGTAAGATATCCTTACCTCATCAGAGGCGAAAGTCTGGGGTGAACGGTTGAACACCAGCTTGCACTGGAAAAGAAAACCTCCGCAACTTCCGTCGTCACCGGAGAATTTCTCCGGACAAGGTGACGCGCCCTCAAGTGGTGGAGTCCAAGCCTGATTCTCCATGCTCGGGGCGTCGGAAGGCGGGGTTGCGAGACCTTGAGTGACAAGTGACGTCTTCGCGGAAGTAACTGTGTCCACTAGTAAGCTAACCTGCGCGGCTAACCTCTGAAGTTGTTCCTGAGTGAAATTCACAGCAAAACCTAACGTCTGCATCTGTTCTTGATGTGCGGCTAACTGCCGCCCGAACGTATCCGCTGGACTTTGGTGGCCGGAGCCTTCTTCTGTCATGGTTTTCAGATGACGAGCCCACATGCAGATACGAACGGGAGGCAAAACACAGTTTTAAGTTCTTTATTTAAAGGAAAAATAAGCAGGTTTATGGACGGACTACTGGTACTCGGCTGGGTCAGATCGTCAAGGCTGGAGAGACTGTAAGAGAGAGAGCACGTGAGTCTTTCATAAGGAAAGCCAGAAAAACCGACTAAGAGTTGCGCTGCTTACCATTAGGCAGGGCGGACCTAACCGGGAAGAAGTAGCGTCAGGAGAACTCTATGTGACTACTCTGATGGAGATAGGTGGCTAGTGGCTGAGGGCGGCAGATGTAGCTGGTGAGGAATCCGAGATGACCTCATCGGCAGCGGTTGACAGATGGATTGACCAGAGTGAGCACAGAACCAACAGCACCCGGGAAAGGGGATCTCAGCCCTCGCTGGGTAATTTCCAGGAAGTATGAGGGGAGCGCCAGAGCAAAATCTGAGCCGACAGGTCTGCTGGTCTGTTTCTTCGGACGAGACGTCAAGACAGGTGAGTGCATCCAAGCACCAAAATCTGGAGCACAGAGAGGTACAAAAATTACTCAAAAGGATGAGCAACAAAAAACTCACAAGCTGGTTTCCGAGAGTTGGGACTGAGGCCACGTCGTACCACGACTGGTTAAGGCTCCGGCGTCTTCCATCTGCCAGTGCTCTGCTTAAGAAGCCAGAGGAAGCCGCCTGCAACGAGCTGCAGGTGTGGACCACGCCTCCTCAGCCAACTAGGCACACCTGCGGAGTAGAGTTAGCAGCCAACACAGAGAATCCTGACAGTTTCTTGTACCATTAACACATTTATATGTTTTAAAAAATCCTCTACTTTGACATTCTTCATATTCTTAGTTACTTTTAAAAACTTCTTAACCTCTAATACACCATAACCTTTCTTTCGTTGAGCTGGTGTTAGGGATCTGCTAGATGAGGCTAAACTGTCTTCTGTCCAGCCTTCATCTTCATGGTCCCCCTCCTCTTCCTCATCCAAATTACTTTCTGATTCCAGAATTTTTCCTGAACATTCCAATTCTGTATCTCTGTCATCATTTTCAATTTGAAAAACAATAGAGCCTTCAGAAAATTTCCTTTTTTTGGCAATTTCCCAACCATCTTCCTCTATAGTCTGACTAAAACCCTCAACCCCAGTGTCTGTTTTCTCAATAAGAGACTTTAGCAAACTCTGACTCTGTATGGCGTAATCAAAACCATCTATTCGCACATTGAGAACAAAATTCAGATCTTCATCCTTTTTATTCAAGATCATTAGAACCTGTCTCCTGTGTGAAACGACGTGTTTTAACTGCGGTGATTTGCAACCCGATGGTAATTTCCTGATCGCGGAAACAATTTTCCCATGACGCGACAACTCTCTCACTAACAAATCATCACTAATGAAGGGAGGAATATTCGCAATCGAGACTTTTTTAGCTGGAGTACTCAATGGAGAAACATACAAAATAACGTCATTGACAACAATGCCTTTTTTGATCACTTTGTTTGCTTTCTCCACGCTGTCAACAAAAATAACCACAGCACTATTCATCCGAGCAGCGGATTTAATGCTGCTACAGCCTACAACTTCTCCCACCGCTAAACTACATTCCTCCACTGTCATAGTGGGACTACTGGGTATGATTTTCAACCCATGTTGTCTCGTTAATTTGGTCAAATCCATTTCCGGCATTTCAAGCCAAAAGGCCAAAAAAAAAGCCGGAACAACCCACAAAAATTTACTCAAATGCACTCAACTTCACTCCACAACCACAATATTTAAAGAACAATACACATACATTTACCAAAAGAGGCGAAAAAAAGCAAAGTTAGAGGTTCTCAATCTCTCAGTCCACTCACCACACGCTCCACATGCTCCACCCACAACTCCCAGCATGCAGTGGGAAAGAAAGAAAGAAAGAAAGAAAGAAAGAAAGAAAGAAAGAAAGAAAGAAAGAAAGAAAGAAAGAAATGCCTGCACGAGGGCGAGGAAGACGAGTACCAGGTCAAGGTAGAGGGGGAGGAGTTGGAATGCGTGGTGGCGCTCAAAGAAGGACCAGAGCTAAGATAAGATAGTCTTTATTGATCTCACATTGGAGAAATTCACTTGTCACATCGGCTCAGTAGTCAGTCAGGTGTAGGAAAGGGTGCATCAATTATGTACAGTGGATCAAAAAGAAAATGAGAAAAACATAAGAATATTAAAAAATAAAAAAAAGAATAATATAAAAACAATACAAAAGAAGTCGGAGTAGGCAGATGATGTCATTTCAATCTGGAGAGACTCAGACGGAGAAAGAGAAAACGATTAACGAATTTATTTGACAAAATGAATAACAGTTCTTTGGCGCTCGGGCCCCGGCTGAAGATTTGAGCAGTGAATTCCGACAAATTCAGATGAGCCCATCAATGCTGAATAGGGATGCTCCCCCGGGGCCCGACACTGGTGGTGGAGGTTGGAAAAGATGACGTCTTGGAATGCTGGTGGAGAAGGGGAGGAGGTGGGTCGAGCACAGCTGGAAAGCGACTGGCGGCGTGGGTGTGGAGCCTTTTAAACGGAAGCTTGATTGAAGATTGGAGAAAGCGGGTCGAGGTCCGGAAATGAAGATGATGCAGTAACAGGTAGGCGGAAGTCTTCCAGCTTGAATTTACGCCTAGGCTTCATTTCAATCTGGAGAGACTCAGACGGAGAAAGAGAAAACAATTAACAAATTTATTTGACAAAATGAATAACAGTTCTTTGGCGCTCGGGCCCCGGCTGAAGATTTGAGCAGTGAATTCCGACGAATTCAGATGAGCCCATCAACGCTGAATAGGGATGCTCCCCCCAAAACTTCTGGGCCGATGCCGGGGCCGAGGCCAGGACTTCGCAACGAGAGGTAAAAGCAGGCGGGAGAAATCGAGGTGACGGATGGCAGTGGAAACTGTATGGGATGACGCAGAGCCAGGCTGATAGATGAAGGCCGTCTGGGGGTTACTGACATGGTGCGGAGTCGGGCTGGAAGATGAAGGCCAGCTGAAGGGTTATTGATGTGATGCGGAGCCGGGCTGGAAGATGTAGACCAGCTGAGGGATTACTAATGTGATGCGGAGTTGGGCTGGTAGATGAAGGCCAGCTGAGGGGTTACTGACGAGGCGCGAAGCCAGGCTGGTAGATGAAGGCCAGCTGAGGGGTATTTGACGTGATGCGGAGTTGGGCTGGTAAATGTAGGCTAGCTGAGGGATTATTGACGTGATGCGGAGTTGGGCTGGAAGATGTAGGCCAGCTGAGGGATTACTAATGTGATGCGGAGTTGGGCTGGTAGATGAAGGCCAGCTGAGGGGTTACTGATGAGGCGCGAAGCCAGGCTGGTAGATGAAGGCCAGCTGAGGGGTTATTGACGTGATGCGGAGTTGGGCTGGTAGATGTAGGCCATCTGAGGGATTATTGACGTGATGCGGAGTTCGGCTGGAAGATGAAAGTCGGATGTGGAGTCGTTGGGATGATGTGGAGCCATGCCGGGAAATGAAGCTAACTGGGGTAATGAGAATACTTAGAGTTAGGTAGAAGAATAGCTACAAATCTCATTAAGTAAAGAGAAAGAAGAGAAGCCGATGGATACGGGCTAGCAGGGACTTGTGCAAAAGCTTATAGGTAAGCTGATAGACATAGAATTTAGCAAGGCCGCCCCAAAAGAAAGATGAACTGAGTGAAATCAGTGGATGAAGGCCAGTGGAAGTAATAGACTAGAAGTCAGGAAGAAAGACACCGGAAAACAGGGAGCTGAAGATCGAAGCGAAGCTGGGAGTAAATTCACCGGATAAATTGTTAGCAGGCAGGGACAAGAGGTGGGATCACTTGAAATGAAACCTGAAAGTAGCAGCACGGGAGGATGTGCAGGGCCTTATGAGTTCAGGACTTGAGCTCTTAAATGGAGTAAACCATCCACCACCAGTGAGTTGCGAAGTGCTTACCTGAGCACTGAGAGACCATTGAGCTGTGAGAACGGCTGAGAGATCTGGACGAATGTAGGATGCGAAAGCCGAAGATGACCATCGGCCGAGTTGCTGGAGAGTAGAAGTGGGAATACCCTGCCCCTTCTTTTTCTTCTCGCTTTTTTTTTTTTTTTTTTTTTTTTTTTTTGGCGGAACATGGCAGGGAACATGGCAGGGCAGGCCACATGGCAGGGAGCATAGAAGGAAACACATGGCAAGGAGCATGGAAGGAAACACATGGCAAGGAGCATGGAAGGAAACATGGCAAAGAGTATGGCAGGGAAGGCCGCATGGCAGGGAGCATGGCGGGAAATATGGCAAGGAGCATAGAAGGAAACATGGCAAGGAGCATAGAAGGAAACATGGCAGTGAGCATAGAAGGAAACACATGGCAAGGAGCATAGAATGAAACACATGGCAAGGAGCATAGAAGGGAACATGGCAGGGAACATGGCAGGGCAGGCCGCATGGCAGGGAGCATAGAAGGAAACATGGCAAGGAGCATAGAAGGAAACACATGGCAAGGAGCATAGAAGGAAACACATGGCAAGGAGCATAGTTGGGAACATGGCAGGGAACATGGCAGGGCAAGCCGCATGGCAGGGAGCATGGCAGGGAGCATAGAAGGAAACATGGCAAGGAGCATAGAAGGAAACACATGGCAAGGAGCATGGAAGGAAACACATGGCAAGGAGCATGGAAGGAACACATGGCAAGGAGCATAGAAGGAAACACATGGCAAGGAGCATAGAAGGGAACATGGCAGGGAACATGGCAGGGCAGGCCGCATGGCAGGGAGCATAGAAGGAAACACATGGCAAGGAGCATGGAAGGAAACACATGGCAAGGAGCATGGAAGGAAACATGGCAAAGAGTATGGCAGGGAAGGCCGCATGGCAAGGAGCATGGCGGGAAATATGGCAAGGAGCATAGAAGGAAACATGGCAAGGAGCATAGAAGGAAACATGGCAGTGAGCATAGAAGGAAACACATGGCAAGGAGCATAGAATGAAACACATGGCAAGGAGCATAGAAGGGAACATGGCAGGGAACATGGCAGGGCAGGCCGCATGGCAGGGAGCATAGAAGGAAACACATGGCAAGGAGCATAGAAGGAAACACATGGCAAGGAGCATAGAAGGAAACACATGGCAAGGAGCATAGAAGGGAACATGGCAGGGCAGGCCGCATGACAGGGAGCATAGAAGGAAACATGGCAAGGAGCATAGAAGGAAACACATGGCAAGGAGCATAGTTGGGAACATGGCAGGGAACATGGCAGGGCAAGCCGCATGGCAGGGAGCATGGCAGGGAGCATAGAAGGAAACATGGCAAGGAGCATAGAAGGAAACACATGGCAAGGAGCATGGAAGGAAACACATGGCAAGGAGCATGGAAGGAACACATGGCAAGGAGCATAGAAGGAAACACATGGCAAGGAGCATAGAAGGGAACATGGCAGGGAACATGGCAGGGCAGGCCGCATGGCAGGGAGCATAGAAGGAAACATGGCAAAGAGTATGGCAGGGAAGGTAGCATGGCAGGGAGCATGGCGGAAATATGGCAGGGAGCATGGCAGGGAACACACAGGGAACATTGCAGGAAGCATAGAAGGAGTATGCAGGGAACGTAGTGGGGAACATGGCAGGGAACATGAATAAATGAATGACTATGAAAGAATAAACAGAATAACAGGACGCCTGCATGGCGGAACACCTGGATGACAGAATAAATGACAGGAGATGCATAAATGACAGGATGAACTACAGGAGATGCATGAATAAATGACCATAAAGGAATGAACAGGATGATAGGACAACTGCATGGCGGGACGCCTGGATGACAGGATAAATAACAGAGGATGCTTAGGGATGATGCACATAAATGAATGAGTGACCAAGAGGGAATGAACAGGACAGGACGCACTTAATGAGACTTGAATGAGATTTGAATCCACCACCAGTATTCGCAGTTAGATTACCTTGAAGATGAGCATTAGGCGGCTAAGATGAATGAAAGGTCAGAGCAGATATGTGAGGCATGCTGATGATAGTCATCACCCAGCGATTGGCTCCACGAGCGTCTGCTGTTGCGCAGCTCACATCCAACCAACTGTTTTTAGAATCCCCAAAACTTACGGATGCACATCCGTAAAATTAAACGCATCTACAGACAAAAGACATCATTATAGAAAGTATATTTCAAATCCGGACGAGAAGCAAGCCAGACCAGAAGGAAAGTTCAGAACGGCAACTCTTAACCAGAGTATCCTGTTCAAGGAGGGAAGGAAACGGAATTAGTGAGCTCAAGCTGCCTGGAAATAAAAACGTGACTCTTGAAATGATGCACCTACGAGATTGAGGTGACCGAGCGAGGAGAGCACTGACGCTCAGAAATAACTGATATGAGAATGAAACTGATATCGAGAATTCGAGAGCTTGTCTGCAGGCAAAAAGCCATCATGGAACTAGGTTAAGATCAATACGTAGAACTCAATTGCAGGCTGACAGGTTTAGTTTGAGAAAACAACTGGGAATAGTGAAAATAATATCTATAAGAAGAAAACATCCAGAAAATGAAGGACCATTAAACACGGGTAACACTTCTTAAGACATAATCGATAATGTTTGCTTAGCTCATAAATGCATAGAATGCCAAACGCATACCAAATGCTGTTATGAATCGATTAGCTTATTCCATGTTGTTTGGATGAATTTACTTCAGATTCTGCACTGCATCCTGCTAACTGATGATCTCATTGCTTAGTAGCTTCAGTTAGCCTCACGCCTGCAGAGAGGATCCATAATTGAAAATAGTATCAACCAGACAACAGCACCTTCAGTGATGCTCTCTGGATATTCACCTGGCACATCTAAAATAATGCAGTTTCTGTAATTTCAGCTGATGATAGTGTTTTTTTTTGTCATTGTGTTATGATTGACTAAATGTTCCTGTTGGAAGAGAACATGTGTTAGTGTTTTTAATAATTATTTAATTTTGAAACATGTTTGCAGTGTTTTGTTAGTGTATTATTGTATTTTGAAATTTAGTTTTGGAGTTTAGTTTACGATGTGTGAATTTGAACATGAAATTAACAGTTTCGCCAATTGTGTGTTTTAGGTGTGTTAGTGCGTTAAGAGTTTTGGAAACCTGTTAAATGTATTGAAAACTGTCATAGCGATTTTAAAAAACTGTAATCACCCATTTAACGCGCATTGCATTCGTGTGATTAAGCGCTGTGTTTTGCCATGGCCTTATAATTTAGTAAACTGGCAATTTTTACCTTTTTTAACCCCGGGGTTATTTTTACAGTTTTTATTGGTTGCTTTGACCTGTTTGAAGAAACTGGCAACCTCTCAGTTTTCAGCATCACCATCTCTGCAGAGCAAAAGACACCTCTTGCAAATGAGTTAACCCATTCTCATTGGTTTGACACATTTTCCCTACCCTTTTACAAAACAGTTAACGCAGATGTCCTTCATGCAGTCCAAACTCCATTGCTTTAGCTGTGGTAGCAAAACAGAAACTATATGTTTCAAGCTCTTAGAAACTTCTTGATCAGAATAAAATTACTGAAGCACCTGATTGACAATTCTTTACACAATTTTTCAATTTGCAGTCAGTTTGCAGGCTTTACGTAAAAGGTGCCATGCTGTGTGTTGTTCTTTGCAAGCATGGATGGTCAACATAAGGCAGACGAGAGTCAGAATAAGAGGTAGATGGGTCAGGGGAAGAAGATTATGAGGAAGAGGAATCTGTGTGTGAGGTGGCAGTGTAGCTGGAAGGGCCGAAGTTACAGATGAAATTTGGGCAACTATGATTGCTCATGTGATAAATCATGGCCTTTCACTTAGAGGGGCAGGACAAAGAGTCCAAACTTTTCTCAATAGAAACAAGGTTGCATCCATGGTAAGAGTTTTTCAACGGGACAGCAGGTATTGCTGCTATACAGTATATACATCTCTATCTATTCCTATAGAGGAATTCTTCAGTGCATAGAGATGGAAGGTATATGATCACTGCCCCTATGAGCAGATGCCCTTGCTCAATGCAATGACTGCATCTGCACAAGATGTCGATGCAGAGGCATGTCAAGGATGGATCAGGCATGCAAGAAGATTTTTCCCTAGGTGCATTGCGAGGGAAAATATTGAATGTGACGTAGATGAGGCCATGTGGCCTATTCGTCAGGACAGAATGGACTAGAAGGAACAAACAGCCCTAGTATTTTCTGTTGGAATATTTCATTTTTTAGAATATTTCATTTGTTTATCTGGAAAAAAAGAATGAAGAATCAATAAAATTTGCATCACAACATATTTGCTTCTGGATCCAATTTTTGCAAAAAGGCAAATTTGATTACAAATGACACTGACATGTGAGCTGTGTCCAGTCTTTGGCTACAATGACCAGCAATCCTGCACTGATTAACACTGAGTGTGGTATTTTGTATTTTGTTGCCCCTTGTGTAATGAATGATTGGAAGGGCTCAAACATTTGTGTGCAAGTTGTGTTGTTTGAGGGCAAAATTTGCTTTTGGTCCATATTTTAAATGTTTTGGCAGAGTTGTAACCTTTTGCAAACAAAATGTTTAATTTTGACCATTGGTGCCACTGTTTAGGCCTTTGTGTTAACTGTTTTGAAAAATGTGGGTTTTGAGTTGACTGCTGTGTCAAAGCAACCAATAAAAACTGTAATGTTTTACGTCATCGATTTTCAATTTTTTATGAATTAGGCTCAGTCTTTTCTAACACATAGGGTGTTATATAGATGGGATTAAACACTGTGGGGCAACAATAAAAATACCTGTTGTTGTAATTCTCTCTTTAACTCTTTCAAGTCGGAAATTCTTAATCACACCATCCATAAAAAGCTTGTTACTTACAATCCCGCTGTTTGTAAATGAAAAGAAAATACCTATTGGTACTTAATTTTCCAAACACACACACAAGACACACACTGCAGACTTTAATTTTGTAGGACTCTGCCGCCCTCCCTCGAATTACATGGCCCATTATATCCATTGTCATCCAGTTTTGTTTTTTTCCCCGACATAGACCTTTTTGGGCTCTATTACCCCCTTGCGTACCTATCAGTGCCAAAGATGATAGGGTTTGTTATCACACAGACTTTCCCGGACTCCATTGTCCCATCTATGCGCAATACCCCTTGATCATGCTTAAAAAAAAGATCCCCTCACCACTGCTGTCAATCCTCCCTCGGTCTTCCCGTCAACAGTCAGATACCAGGAGTGAGATGTCTGCTGGAGGTTCCTAGAGTCTCTAGAATTAGAATGGGAGGCAGATCCTTTAGCTATCAGCATACCTCTCAACTTTTGACGACTGCTGAGAGTGAGATTGTTGACGGGGGGGGGGGGGTGCTGTTGGTCGATTGTTGACGGGGGGGGGGGGGGGGGGGTGCTGTTGGTCGATTGTTGACGGGGGGGGGCTGTTGGTCGATTGTTGACGGGGGGGGGGGGGGGGTTGGGGGGGGGGTGTTGTTCCATTCAAGACGGTCACTATTTTACACGGACTTCGCTTTCATTTTACAGTTTGTAATAACACATGCAGACTTACCATTTGATTCGCACACGACACGGACCGTACAAGTGTTTCACTTTAAATGAGGGAAACTTGTTTGCGCGGCGGCGTTCCTTGCTGCTGTGTTACCTCTACTACTGGACGTGCGGAAACAATTGTACCGCAATTTGGTTCCGCCGTGACGCTAAGCGTCCGTACGCGTGCGTTTCAAGAGTGAGATTTTCATTGTAAGCTTGAGATTTTCAAAGTAATGCGTGTGAGCGTGTGCAATTGATGAAATGCGTGTGTCACACGGTCAATGCGTGAGAGTTGAGAGCTATGGCTATCAGGCTCCTCTCCTGTGGAACCAACTCCCAGTTTTGGCCCGTGGGGCAGACACCCTGTCTACTTTTAAGACTGATCTTAAAACTTTCCTTTTTGACAAAGCTTATAACTAGAGTTGCTTATGTTGCCCTGACCTACCTGTGGGGTTGTGCTGCTATAGGCTTAGGCAGCTGGAGGACATCAGGATCTATTTTTCTCACTCTATAGAGTTCTACTGTTCTTCAGTTCTGCATTGCTTGACGTCATTTCAGCTTTTAACTTTTTGTTCTCTCTCTTTTTTTCTTCATAGTAGGTACACCTGGTCTGGCGTTCTGTTAGCTGTGACATCATCCAGAGAAGACAGATCACCCGCTATTACCATCTAATGTAGAACAGATTACTGGATCAATGTGTGCTTCTGTGCTTTTTTGTCTCTCTTGTTGTGTCTCTGCTCTGTCTTCTGTAACCCCCAGTTGGTTGATGGCAGATGACCGTTCATACTGAGCCTGGTTCTGGTTCTGCCGGAGTATTTCCTTCCCGTTAATGGGGAGTTTTTTTTCCCACTGTCGCTTCATGCTTGCTCAGTATGAGGGATTGCTGCAAAGCCATCGACAATGCAGACGACTCTCCCTGTAGCTCTACGCTTCTCCTGGAGTGAATGCTGCTTGTCGGGACTTTGATGCAATCAACTGGTTCCTTTATATAGGAATTTTTTTTGACCAATCTGTATAATCTGACCCAATCTGAATAATATGATTGATTTTGACTTTGTAAAGTGCCTTGAGATGACATGTTTCATGAATTGGTGCTATATAAATAAAATTGAATTGAAATTTTTTATTCAATTATTAGGCAAAGAAATCCCGGGTTCCATTGTCAAACTAAGGGGTAGGGATAAGCAAAACAACGGTGACCTTCGAGATAATACCAAGCAAATCACACTGTACAGTTATGTGTAGGCAGTCCAGATGGCTGAATAGAGTTCATAACAGTTTCAAACATATTTAGAAAAACACTTATTATTGTCACAACATATTTCTCTGCTTTCTGCAGGCCTTCTGCAACAATAAGAGAGAGATCAGTCACATCAACTACACTTTAATATCTAAAACCTTAAAACTTCTTAGTAGTAAAGAGTAAATATTTAAGATAAATGCAATGAACATACTAAATAACATAAAATATGTAGAAAATAGTAAAAATAATTCTATCAATTTACAAAAAACACAGACATATAAATTACTTTTTCTGATTTATATTTTATTTCGATTAGAGTTAACTCAATTCAATTCTGTTTCAATTGAGATGCTTTACAGGTTTATCACAGCCTAAAGGCTTATTTGAGAAAATATTGTACACAGATTATTTAAATTTTATTATTTTCCTGATCCAACTCTTAAAATGCAAGGACTGACGTTGAACTTAGATATGTTTGTTAAATCAGGAATTTATTCTTTGTTGTACTTAATATGTATTACATTTAGAATATGAAATGTTAAGATGGGTATTATCTATACACCTTTTTAGAGTTATATGCTGAATTGACTTGTCTGTTCTTGGCATAAACATTAAAGGTATACTATGCAACCGGGGTTGATTTTCCAGCGAGGCTCCCCCCAGAGGGTGAAAGTAAAAGTGCACTGTCGTAAATATGCTCACCTGTTTTACTGGTTTCTCCGTCAAGCCAGGCGCGGTTGTTTTGAGCTTAGCAGACAGGCGAACGCAACGAATCACCATGTCTACTAACACAGTGAAAGTATGAACATGCACAGAGAGAGAGAAACCATTCCAATGCAGCGGGGGGGATATGACGTCTCCCCCGCTCTGCCGGTCGCACAAGCTTTGCGCGACCGGCAGAGCGGGGGAGACAAGCTTTGCAGCATATGGAGTTAGTTGTTTTTTTTTTGGAATGTTGGCGAGGCGGTAGCGTGAGGGAAACCCTACAATGTTACTTACAATCGCATCAGCAGAAATGCGAGGTCCGCGTCAGCCTTGCAGCCTTCTTTTTCTTTTAGCTCTCGCCATTCGGAAAAAAGCTTGCCCCATGTTCACCCGTGTAGGACTCTTCTCTCTGTCCGGAGCCCTTTTCCTCTTTCTTGCCTGCGCCGACATGGGCTTTTGCTGTTTTCTTGCTGGTTCCGCCATGATAACTACACAAATATCGCCACTGCGCTATCAACGAGCATGCCTTTCACTGGGGACGTGTAGCAGTTCTCGCCGTAAAGCAAGACCGACTCTCGCGATGCACACGAGACTTCTGAGCCTGTGTGTGCGGGCCGAGGGCTCCTGCAATGGCGTACCGCGCACGTGACGTCATCATCTCATGAGCAACGCCCCTTGCCGCTAAGGTTGGGCAAACAGTGTGAGAGCGTACGTAGCAACCAGCCATTACACATGCAACAGATACAACTATATGACCGACTTTTCCGCTGTTAAACTTTCACAAGAGGATGTCCAGGCGCCCAGTTTACTGGTAGAACTGTGGAACAACATACCAACGTTCAGCTCAAACGGTGGATTGAGTGTCGAGGGCTTAGAAAGACTGGAAAACGGGCCGAGTTGATAGACAGGTAAGTCGATGTTTTTCTCCTGCTCGGCGTTCATGGCGTCGTCGGCCGTTTTTTTTCTGTTTGTAGTCACCGTCCAGGAATCGGTATAAATTGTCAGGCCAGCCGAACAATTTAGTCCGGTCCGGTGGCCAAATGCATTATCATTATCAAACGGCTGTATCTCCTCGCTGCATCGACCAATCTGCACCAGATTTGTTGTGAGTAATGGGGAGGGCTGCCGAACGCGTTTGTGTGAATCGCCCGGTGGACGGGCGAGGAAAATGCGTGACAGCATTTGCGGTGGCGGGCGGCCGGCCGGCGATGCGCGAACCCCGCCGGCTGGCCGGCACCGCGTCGGTGGCCAATAGGCCGGAGTGCGCTTGGCTGCGAGGGCCGATCGACGCCACTTGCGGCTTTAACATCCTTTATATGCGGCCTATCAGCGTACCTCGAGTCGCTGTTGCATGTTCCATAACAACAATGTTTAAAAACCATGGTTAGGAGACGTCTTCGACTTGGAACAAGCAGTCGTTTTACCGAGTAAAACCAAGGGTAACTACAGCGAAAGAGTGGAGGAAAACGCATATTTGCCCTACATGTACCACGTGATATGACGTCACGTTCTAAAAATAGCTTGCTCGTGGAACGCCATTGCAAGTGTGGTATTTCCCCCACAGACCACCAGGGCGGCCGAGAAAACCTTAGTTTGACCTGAAATAACTCATTTAATCATCCAAAACGGTATGGAACACATTAATTAACTGAAAAATGTTGCATAGTATGCCTTTAAAAACTTTTTTAAAATGAATTGATACAATATCTTTAAGATCTTTAATTAAGTTAAATCATTTGTCTGTCTAAATATTAAAGAAATGACCCCACAAATTGAAAAGTTAATTTCATATGATATGTGTTTCTTAGGGTGATCAACTGAAAGATGATGGTGCTGCTGAAAAGTCAGATGACACAAGAGAAGGGCAGCCTGAAATGAGTACTCTTCCATGTGAACCAGAGGAGGAAGGTAAAATTTACTCCATCCATCCATCCATCCATCCATCCATCCATCCATCCATCCATCCATCCATCCATCCATCCATCCATCCATCCATCACCACCTGTCCATGAGCTTTTGACCACTGTTCCTTAAAGGAGAAAATATCCACCTTTTTAGCTCTTAACTACAGTTTTTTTGTATTTGGAGTTTCTAGGAGTGAAAAAAGTGTAAATGTCACCTGTCCAGGTTCTACGTAGATATCCTAATATTCTTTTGGGATTGTATGTTTTGAGCCATTTGCTCTGTTCTCTTTCACTTTTTTTAACGATTACGTCACAGTATTTGCTGCAGAAATCCACCATTTTTAGCTTCAGTTGCCATTTTATTGTCCAGGCTCAGGGATGCCAAAGATACAACTGGATCAGTTATTTGGGGAAACTGTCCAAACTGCGTGAACTAGATCGCTCTGCATCCAAGAGGAAGGCGGGATGTGAAGTGCCTCCTTTAGTTTTAAAGAGACCACACCTAAACAAGTTGGTCTCAGATGAACCTGATAACAGGCGTAAAAAAGGGGGGATAAGGAGGTAAATTTACAAAATATTCAGATCAAGCACTATAGTTTCACTTTATATAGACCACAACTGAAGGATTTCAATGTCATAAAGAAAAGCATGACATGTCCCCTTTAAATTAACATTTGGAAGCCCTAAATATTCTCCTTTGGAATCAGTGTTTCCCATATCTGTCCGAGGGTGAGAGCTGTGCTCCCAGGTGTAATGAAGATCATCTGAACCTCTGTCAGGTTTGTCAGTTTTATTCTCAACACTCGTTTGGGTTTTTCCATGTCTGTTTGACAGCCTCACTTCCACCGTATCAGGCTTCTAAGATAAAGAAAAATAGCAATTCTGATGATCAGTCATTGGCTAAAAGTGCCCTTTTATAAAGTAAATCTATGTACCACCTCATGCTCACTTAGTCCCTAACATAATTTTTGCTTTCTCCAGAGAATTTTAATACTGAGCCAATAGGTGTAAGTTCTCCCACTTACAAGGCTTTAGATTAAATTGGGGGCTGCATGGTGGTACAGTTGCCATGTAGCAACTTACATACACATTACCACAACTAGGAGGATCCACTGTGTCGTGTGGTGATAAAAAATAGGGGGTGACACACACGAGTCGGGGATTATTACAATAAAAAAATATTTATATATTGTGTTCATGAGAGGAGGACGACCTAATGTCCATAAGCAGGGAGAGATTAGAAAAGTAGGGACTGTAATTTTTGAGACTATGACAGGAAAAAGTAGAGAGTTGGTTGTTATAATGCAGAGGAGTAAGGGTATACTCTGAGTTAGCGAGGCCAAATTGAAAGGTAGCAAGGCAAGAAGCTTAGCAATAGCGTTCAAGCTATTCTACCATGGTGTAGATGGGAATCAGAATCAAAATCAGAATCAGAAATATTTTAATGATCCCAGAGGGAAATAACTGTTTCAGTACAACCGCCATCACATACCTCCCAAACATTTCAGGGGGAGACGATTTACTGAGGCCATGCTGCCAAGGACACTGGTGCCCACAGGGCGTGGCCATTGAATCTGTGGAAAGATAGAGGCCACGGTGGTTTAAGGAGAGGAAAAAAAGACAGATGTCTCACACCCTATCCTCTCAAGGTACAGTGTGAGATATCCGTAAAAAAAAAAAAAACTCATGCATGAAAAGCACAAATATAACGAGATACATATAGCAGAAGGTAAACTTTGGAAACTAGTCGTGTGTAAGTTCATATGTTTTTTTGTGGGTATCAGTTATGAGTGTGTGTTTGGGTGAAATTTTTTTATATTTCCACAAAACGCTCTCCAGAGGCCATTGTCCTTGATGTTATCAGCCGGCCAACAGTTCAGAAAGCCTCCGCAGATGTCAGCTGGCGAGGATGGAGCAGGGGAGAGTTCTGAGCACTCTCCGGCATAACAATCCAGGAGTAGAGATAGGGAAGGCATAATCCAAATACTTTGTTATGAGACAAGCTGCTCTGGCTTTCCCGTCAGCTTTAAGTCTTTGCTGGCTCCAAATGGCGAATCCAGTATTCCAAATTGTTGGGCTTTTCTTCGTTTCACTTCCAGATTTTATCCCATCTCCCCTTGAGTTAAACCACCGAAGCCAGTCTGCCTTCCAGCGCAGCCATCTTTTCGGCTCTGCTCCTCCACCTTCCAGATCTGTCCATTCACCACCTTAGTGATCGCGTCATATGAAGCCGGCCAAATGGCTACCGACATCCGCTGTATTTGCTGATACATCAAAAATCCACCAAATCCAATAAGTAGAAATCCAAGTATCATGAATCCAAATGTAAACGTTTTCACATCCAGGAATGACAAAGGTGAAAGACACACGGTTTTCCATCCAGGAATGTAGGGTGTATCCCACATAATGAGTCAATCGGACACATGAAGGGTCCCCTTTATACTGCCCACCTGTCAAAAAAAATGTGATCAATAGCATTGAGAGACCAGCTTACCAGATTCATGGTTTTCAGAGCTCAGGTGATATGAAGAAAGTGCTCAGAAAGACAAGACATAGCAGCAGAAGCAGGAGAGGGAGGGGGGGGGGGGGGGGTTTGAAAGCCAGAGAGAAGAAAAACACGACTTTCCTCGAAGAGAGACAGAGACAGAAAGAACAGAAATGGTGTAGGAGTTATCTTCAAGGAAGAGGTTTTTATGACTGTCCTGTAGGATTGTACTACTGTCATGATTTGTTAAATGAACCCGAACACAACCAAACACAGAGCTTAGTTTGAGACTCTGTACTGGGCCGCAGCAGGAGGATGGTGATGGCGGGAGCTGACAGGCTAGACGGAGCTCGAGCAGGCAGGCTTGAATGAACGAATCACAGGCTGGCAGACGTAGAGAGTTCAGCGGGACAAGGTAAGAATGCTGAATGTGAGCAGTGGTAAGCAGACGATCCGGCAGACTGAGGTGAGCTTGTGAAGAAGGTTCAACAGGTGGAATGAGTCCCAGGTTGATTAGCGGCAACAGGTGTATGTAATCGGAGATTAAGTGGAGACTGGAGTCTATTGAAGGAGGAAGGTGCCAAAAAATGTCTATGGTGCAGCAGGAAAAGCTGCACTATGACACCCATGCATAGTCCCATGCAGACTACGTGTGGGACATGGCCCCACAGCATATCCCATATCAGTGTCCTCTGTCCCCCACACTTTATTCAGCCATTACGTCACTTTAATCAATTACTGACATGCAGCAACGTGTTTTTCCCAGCCTTTTTTAAACGCAACATGAGAACACACATGCTAAGATCATATCCGGTGGATCATTGACGGGAGATGTGCTGCTGAGGAGTGCTGTATGGTGTGTGTCAGAATCATGTTCAGCAAACCAGCCGAAGCCAGCAAAAGCAAAAAAAACGTGCCACAGTTTTTACCAAAACCATATAAGTTGAGTAATGCTGTTGCATGCAGATGTGAATTGATGAAAAGTTAATACAAAATAGTACTAATATTGTTACCTATGTTACACCTCTAGTTAGTTCATGCAAGGAATAAACCCAACCTTCTGTGATTTCTGTGCAGAACTCACTATGGCTTTCCACATATTTAAAAGAAATCTTTAGTTCCACAATAGAAAGAGCAGAGTCAGGCAGGAGGACACACGTGTAGCTGCTGTTATCTCAACCTTATCTTTGAGTGAAGAACAGGAAGAAATACCCTGACAAGCTTACCTTCTAGTTTCTTGTGGTTTCTCATGATGTGTGCAGCTTATGTTTTATTGTAATAACGTGATTGGCTAAAACCAACCATTGGTAGGGGATACTAGGTGTCACTTCGCCAATCAGCTTCGAGAGTTCTGCTGAATGTCCCGCCTTTCTCCACACGGACTCAATGGGAGCAGTCCCAAAATGATAATGTCCAAAACAGAGAGTGGTATACATTATCAATCTGCAGGTCCAGGTTACAACCAGGCAGGAGGACTAGAAAAAGATCTGAAAGGAGAGTAATGAATGGAGTCAAGGACACAAACGTAGTTGATGTGACAGAAGATGCAAAAGATTCTTCTGTTAAGCATTATGTAGGAATTCATCAAAAAATTTCCTATGATGTTCTTCCAACTTGATGTTCTTCCAACTTGACCCTTTCCAAAAGGTTTGAATAGATTAGATGGTATGTGAAGAATAGGTGTTCCCTGATGTGACATGGTGTTGCAGATCTTAGGTGAGAGACCGGAAAAGTAATGAAAGTGAGAGGTCTGTGAAGCGCTTTCAAATAAAATTTATTATTCTTAGAATCATCCAGTCTCATGTGTTCTCAAAACAATAAATTGTATCCTTTCTATCCTCAAAGTGTTGGCTGTGACAGCTTTATCTGACATTGCATTGTTGGAAGTCTATGCCCCACCGGTTTGTCAATAACAGCTGTATGCTTGGGTGATCGGGAATAAAAGCTTATTCCTGATCACCCAAGTGATCAGGAATAAAAACAAAAAAGTGTTATTTTTGACCAAGACATGTCATTTAAATCCCATATTAAACAGGTTTCCAGAGTTTCCTTTTTTCACCTCCGGAATATCGCCAAAATTAGAAACATTCTGTCCAGGAGTGATGCTGAAAAACTAGTCCATGCATTTGTTACTTCAAGGCTGGACTATTGTAATTCTTTACTATCAGGAAGTCCACAAAATGCAGTTCAAAGTCTTCAGCTGATCCAAAATGCTGCAGCAAGAGTTCTGATGAAAATCAACAAGAGGGATCATATTTCTCCTATTTTAGCTTCCCTTCATTGACTTCCTGTTAAATCAAGAATAAAATTTAAAATTCTTCTTCTAACGTATAAAGCCCTTAATAATCAAGCTCCATCATATATCAGAGCTCTGATTACCCCGCATGTTCCTAACAGAGCACTTCGCTCTCAGACTGCAGGTCTGCTGGTGGTTCCTAGAGTCTCTAAAAGTAGAATGGGAGGCAGATCCTTTAGCTATCAGGCTCCTCTCCTGTGGAACCAACTCCCAGTTTTGGTCCGTGAGGCAGACACCCTTTCTACTTTTAAGACTAATCTTAAAACTTTCCTTTTTGACAAAGCTTATAGTTAGAGTGGCTGATGTTACCCTGAGCTACCTCTATAGTTATGCTGCTATAGGCTTAGGCTGCTGGAGGACATCAGGGCTTATACTTGTACTGTTCTCCAGTTTTGCATTGCATTACATTGAAATGACTGTTGTCGTTTCAGCTTTTAACTTTTTGCTCTCTCTCTTTTTTCTTCATAGTAGGTACACTTGGTCTGACGTTCTTTTAATTGTAATATCATCCAAGGAAGACAGATCACCCGCTGTTACCATCTAATGTAGAACAGATTAATGGATCAATGTGAGCTTCTGTGCTTTCTGTGTCTCTACTCTGTCTTCTGTAACCCCCAGTCGGTCGAGGCAGATGACCGTTCATACTGAGCCCGGTTCTGCTGGAGGTTTTTCCTTCCCGCTAATGGGGAGTTTTTCTTTCCACTGTCGCTTCATGCTTGCTCAGTATCAGGGATTGCTGCAAAGCCATGGACAATGCAGATGACTCTCCCTGTTGATTGTACGCTTCTCCAGGAGTGAATGCTGCTTGTCGGGACTTTGAAGCAATCAACTGGTTCCCTTATATAGGAAATTTTTGACCAATCTGTATAATATGATTGATTTTGACTTTGTAAAGTGCCTTGAGATGACATGTTTCATGATTTGGTGCTATATAAATAAAATTTAATTGAATTGAATTGAAAAAGTTGAATAAATCCCGTGCTGGCCCTGAAAATAGTGGCTCCTGAAACACTTGCAAACAGGCGGACCCAAGTGGTGCTTGGCCAAACTGTGGCTAAAGTCGAAAAACCCAGGAAATATCCCAGGGTTAACAGAACTAACACTAGCATCATGGCCACATAAAGCCAACTTAAAGGATCCACAAAATTCAACATTTCATTAGCATTTTCAGAGAGATGTTTAAAGTCTCTGAACCCCACGTCACTTGTCTGCTGCTGGATTTTTAAGTCTTGTCAGTCTGGTTCAAAATCTTTACCCACTTTTTCTTCTTGAGGGCAAGAGACATTAAATTAGTATTCTGTAAGTAAAAAACAGAATTTTTCTCTACTTCCATAGACATATATTCTCCATAGGCATATATATATATATATATATATATATATACATACATATATATATATATTGGTGAGATTTATGAAGCGCCTGATAGCATATAGGCTATCATGGTAGCAGGCGCTGACATGATACCCTGCTACCAGAATAGCCTACTCAAAAACACTTCAAATAAGACAAACACATACAGATTCCTAGACGGTGATTACAAACAGAAAAAAAACGGCAGACGACGCCATGAACGCCGAGCAGGGAAAAAAAACAACGACATACCGTTCGATCAACTCGGCCCGTTTTCCGGTCTTTTTAAGCCCTCGACACTCAAGCCATCATTTGAGCTGAAGGTTAGTGTGTTCTTCGACAGTGCGACCAGTAAACCCTGCGCCTGGGACATCGTCTTGGGAAAGTTTAATGGCTGCAAAGTCGGTCATATCCCTGGTACTGTTGCGCTTGTAATAGCTGGTTGCTACGTGCGTTCTCTACCTGTTTGCCCTACCTAAGCGGCAAAAGGGGCGTTGCTCTTGAGACGGTGACGTCACGTGCGCGGTACGCTATTGCAAGTACGGTATATCCCCTACAGACCACCAGGGCGGCCGAGAAAACCTTTGTTCGACCTGAAATGACTCATTTAATCATCCAAAACGGTATGGAACACATTAATTAACTGAAAAATATTGCATAGTATGCCTTTAAAAATAAAGGCATTTAAAAATATCTACATTGACTCAATTTGACCTGTGTTGTCGTAAATGTTGCTATAGAATTGGGTGTTTTCTGCGAATGCTATAACATTAGCATGACAATAAAAAACCTCCCAATGCTGCTCAACAACTTTCATCCAAATGTGATGTGGAATTTCAAAATAAGAGCTTCTTTACAGTAATTTTGACCATATTTGCTGTCACTGTAGAAACTAAACGTAGATATTCAATAGATGCTATAACTTCAGCATGACACTAGAATACCTCCAGAAGCTGCTCAACAAAGCTCTTTAAGATTTGATGTGGAATTTCTAAATAAAAGACTGTTCAAACAATAATTGTATTGGCCATACACTATGTCTCCCAAACTATTTTCTCACCCATCCAGTTTATTGGAATCAGGTGTTCCAATCACTTCCAATGCCACAGTTGTATTAAATCAAGCATCTATGCACACAGACTGTTTTTGTCATGGTTTTTCCTTGATGAACCCAGAAATCCCACCACACACACGGGACTAATTTCTGAGAGTTTTTTTTACTGATATATGAGTAGTAGATGATGAGACCAGAGAGGCAGGACTGGACTGAAACAGGGATGTAGATATGAGCGGGAGCTGACGGACTGGAGAGGGTTCCTGAGAGCAGGGCTGTTGGAGCACAGAGGAAGCAGGAAACCCAGCAGCGCACAGAGGCCTACTGAAGCTTAGAAGTGACAGGAAAATCCAACAGTTAACAGAGGCCTTACTTGAAGCTCAGAGGAGGTGGAATAATCTAGCAGTTAGTAGAGGCTTGAAGCTCAGAGGTGGCAGAATAATCCAGTAGCTGAAGCACAGGTGAGGCAGGTAAATCCAACAGTTAGCAGAGACTTGAAGCAGAGGGGTGGCAGATTAGTCCAGCAGCGATCAAAGGCCTAACTAGAAACTCAGAGGTGAGACAGGAAAATCCAGCAACAGGCAGAGACCTAACTGAGACACAGAGGTGGGCAACTTGGGCAACAAATCAAGTCATGAAATGTCCTCACTCCTACATATTCTTGAGTCAACTGTCTGCTGAAGCACAATAAAATTAAAGCGTCTGGGAATGACAGCAAGTCAGCCACAAAGTGTTAGGCCACATAAACTTTCAGAGCGGGGTCAGTGGATCCATCCATCCATCCATCCATCCATCCATCCATCCATCCATCCATCCATCCATCCATCCATCCATCTTCTGTCACGCTTGTCGCTATTGGGGTCACAAGGTGCTGGTGCTATCTCCAGCATTCAATAGGCATGAGGCAGGGTACACCCTGGACAGGTCGCCAGTCTGTCGCAGGGGATCAGTGGATGCTGAAGCGCATAATAAATATATTTTTTGTTATTCACAGATAAATATAATTATTAATATGAATAACAACATTGTAGCCAGACTATATATATGTCCCTGTGGTCTAATTCATTATTACATTCCAAAGCACACATACACCACATTTGGAACAAAAGGCATTGCCACAGAACAATGTGTTGTTAGTGCTAAAACACACCACCATTGGAATCTATTTATTCTGGATGATGCATTAATGCGGTGCAAACCGCCATTTGTGGGGTGGAAAACAGGCACATCCCAGGTGACTGTGAGGGAACTGCTTAAAGCCTTGTTTTCCAGTAAAGAAGGATGTCAAAGAAACAGCGAGGGCAAGTAGGACTATGTCTTCATGATACAACAGTTAGATTCTGTCTCTTAATTTTATTATGAGAAGCCATATAGATGGCCAAGGTTTTATGAGTACCGGTCTTGTTGAACTGCAACATACGAGCATTACTGCACTTTTTGGTATATTTGTCAAAGCACAAGCTTTGACATGTGCTAGTCCCCCCCCCACACACACACTCACACACACTTTGAATAAACTTTATGCTTGATTTATGTTTTTAATCCAACTGTACATTTTTAAAAGTAACAAATCTACTATGTTATCAAAAGAAAGTAGTTATTGAATCTGAAGGTTAAGGCGTGTTTTACATTGATGACATTTTTTTTAACAATGCTGCATGCTACCAAATCAGAAAATTAACAGTGACAACAAAGGAAAAAGGTTGTGTTCACAGATAGACGGTCAATACAGTTTGGTTGATAAAATTATCACCAAAAAACTCTTTTACATAGATGTTTATTTTACTGTAACAATCTGTAATATACAAAAGTTTATTAGACCCGAGCAGCAAAGAGCTGTGAAGGCCTATTGTTTTTGTGCTGTTTATTAGGCCCGAGCAGCAAAGCATTGCAAAGGCCTATTGTTTTTGTGCTGTTTATTATCATTATTAGGCCTGAGCAGCAAAGCGCCAAAAAGGGGCCTTTTTTTAGGTCTTTATCTGTCACGTTCTGTTCTGGTTTATGTTTATTATTTGGTTAAAGTAGCTCTTTTCGCCCTTGGATTTATTTCCGTTTTTGGATTCTAGTTTAGCCCTTTATTGTGTTAGTTATCTGGTCCCTGTTTTAGCTCTACTTTTAGTTCTGTGCTTGGTTTGTTTGGTTTTGTCTTAGGGTTATTTTCTAGTGTCCTGTCTGCTCCCTTAATCACTCCCACCTGTCCTTGATTAGTTTCCCTCCACTCACCTGTTTCATCAGCCTATTTAAACCTGCCTTAGTTTTCTGCTCCCCGTCGGTTCATCACACTTCATGCCAACGCGTTTGTGCCTCCTCGTTTGTTTTGGTAAGAGCCCAGCACCTTGATCCTGTTTTTGGTTAACCTGCTTCTGTTTATTCTGCCCAGTTATGTTCCTGTCAGTGTATTGGATGTCTGCCTTACCCACTTTTTTGGATGTGGTTTTTGTTCATTTTGCGCTTCAATAAATCCAGCAAAAGGAAACATTGTTTTGGCTGAATTCTGGGTTCTGCTCCACACCATTCATGACATTATCATATTCAAAAACTCACAAAACTTGGTGGATGCATGAAAACTGTTTAAAAATTTTGTATTTTAAGGTCGTCACAAAAATCTAAAGAAAAATGCCTTAACAACGCCACTTAGCTATTTTCAAAGGACCCTTTGCTAGTCACTTACTTCATCGTAGAGACATGAAATTTGGGATAGTTGTAGAGCTCAACAAGACGCTCAGAATTTACAATTAATGTCATAGTGCAAGTATCACAGGAAGTTGGCCATTTTAGATTGAAGGTCCCATTTTTGACGTGTACAGCATTGGTATTTGATCGAACTCCTCCTAGGGATTTCGAGTAATCGGTTTGAAACTCGGTCAGTCTGATCATAAGGCATGCTCAATTTGTCAAAATGGTGAGTTTTTGAGCATGCTGAAGGGGGGTTAGAAGGGGTCAAAGTTCTCCTATTTGCCACAAAAAATAAAACTGTTATATCTCCTACACAGAAACACACAGAGTCACCAAACTTTCAGTGATTGATCATCATCGACTGTCCTACAAAACCCAATGATCAAATGATGACATCGCTTAGGCCACGCCCCCTGACAATAGGAAGTGTCATGTTTTGCTGTAAACGGTCGCTATGTTACCCCTCTGAGCTAATCAACATGAAACTGTGTCCAGAGACAGAAGACATGTTTGTGTGTTGTGGATTCCAGCCCCAAGTGGATTCGATAGAGCAAGGGGGGCGTATGTTTGGCTCTAAATTCCACAGTTTTGTGCTGAGCTGCTTAAAACTCACTAGGATGCATCCTTATCCACCCCCTGACAGGAATCCATAACAAACTTTGGTGGGCCAAAATATTAATCCTTACCAGACCTCAACTTTTATCAAACATTAATGCAGAAGTCTGGTCAACAAGGAAAAATCAATGGATCATTAGCTATAACTAAAACTAATACGTTTGTGGTTATTAAATTAATTTAGCGTTAATCAATAAGAAAATAAAAGCATGAATTGTCGTCTGGATCACTGTGTATGGGGGCGGCCATTATTGCCCAGCTCTCAAGCTTAAGGAGTCCTATTTGGCTTTAAGGTCTGTGGGACTCTGGAAGCAGCTGATAGGTACCAGCAGTCCAAGTGGCATGCGCTTGGCTGGTTCCTGAGGCAAAAACTTTATACCAAAACTGTTTATAGTGGGGGTGATGTGCTGCTGACCTACCCAGGGCGAATCTCAATGGCTGCTTTTATTTTAAAATTTTCTCTGAAAACTTGCACAATAGTAGCAGCATTGACAACAACTTGGTTCAGAGTGACTGAATGTAGAGATTTTGGCTCTTATTTTGAAATTCCACATCAAAATTGGCTTAAACTTCTTGAACAACATCTGGGGGTGTTGTACTGTCATGCTGAAATGTCGATTGATTATCTACGGTTTAGTTACAACACTGACAGCAACTTTGTTCAAAATGAGTTTACATGTACAGATTTGAAGAGGCTCTTATTTTGAAATTCCACATCACATTTCGATGAAAGTTGTTGAGCAACATCGGGAGGTTTTCTATTGTCGTGCTGATGTTATAGTATTCGCAGAAAACGTCCAATTCTATAGCAACATTTATAATAACACAGGTCAAATTGAGTCAATGTAGATATTTTTAAATGCCTGTATTTTTAAATCCCAAATCGTAGATGGACATTGATGATTCACTTCTGGGGATCATTATCTGTCATCTTTAAGTTAAAATAGTTGTTTGAGTAGTTTTTCAGGCCAAAATATAGTGTGACCAAATAATATATATTTTTAAAAAATATTTCATATAAGAATAATTGAATACAATGTCACATATAGCATGAAAAAACATGTCATATAACTGATGTAAATATGTGTAAAAACACTTGGGCAATACACTTGAACACAGTGAAACGTTGCGGCATATTAGTTCCAGTTTCCGTGTCAGCACATTATATATCACATTACAAAATGAATTGTTTCTTCAGTTCGGCGCAGGGGCCGTACAGGGGCCAGGGCCGGTTCCACAGCGGCACCAGCCCCTGTTGGTCCATGTCTAAAACTGTCTATGGAGTTGCACACCTTATGAGAATTTAAATAACAAATTAGAGACCAGCAGAACATGTCACATGGAAGCAAAGGTTTAAGAAGATACAGAAACACTATTTAACTGGGGATCCTTGCAATTGAATTGTATGGATTAACACTTATGCACACATAAAAATGGATTTGGAATTCTGAAAAATCAAGTCAGACACATTTTTTGAGTGAACAGGTGTGATAATAACTTTAATAAATTTAATAACTATTTCTGTTTTTTTCCCCCCTGAAAGTTTGATAGGGCCAATGCCCTATGTCTTTTATTAGCAAACCACCACTGATTCCCCAGCATAAGCCTCTACCTTTGAGCACAGTCTCTTTCTACAAATACACACCTTCCCATTTCAGACATCCCTCAGCCTGAAACGAGAAATATATTTAAATACATCAAGTTTATTACCTACTCTAATAAAAAAAGCAGTAGATTATCTGTGAATAATTTTAAAAATACTTTTTTTTTTTCTAGGTGCTCCACCAGTGGTTACCAATAATCTTCAGGAGAAGGTAAGACACGTATCTTTCTTTTATATTTTTATATATTTATTTATGTATTTATATATTAATTTTACAAACATTAAACTTTCATTATTATTGTTCTATAGTCATTTTGCAATCCTTCTGAGGAAAACAGACAGAAATGTCAAGAAGAAATTAAAAAAACTTCTTAGAATACTTCCCCTCCAAGACCAACATCAGCAGATGCTGGTGAAGATTCTCAGTCATCCAAATCATGGTCATTCCAAAAAAAGTAAAAAACAAAACAACTGGACTTGTTTTCCATAGTTGAAGACATTTCGCTTTCTCTCCAGGAAGCTTCTCAATTCCAGACTCAATTCCAGACATTCCAGACTTTTTGAATTGACAAAGCTTCCTGGAGAGGAAGTGAAACGTCTTCAATGGGGTACCGCGCGCGAGCTAGTTTTAGAAACACAACGTCACGATGACGTCACATCACGTGGTACGCAGTGGGGCAAACTCCGGAAAGCCGCCGTTGTTTTGCTGTAAAAGAGACGTGCGTTAGCCTAGGTTTTACTCGGTAAACGACTGCTTTTTCCAAATCTAAGACCATGGTTTTTAAACATTGTTGCTATGGAACGTGCAACAGCGACTCGAGTTACGCTGATCGGCCGCATATGAAGGATGTTTTCTTCAAGACTGCCAAGGAGAAATGTGTGCGCTGGGACCGGGGCGGTCGGCCTACACAACAGTTCAACCCGGAAAAGTTACCAAATTCAGGTACATATGTAGCAAGCATTTTGTCGGAGGAAAGGGCACAACCGAAGAACATCCTGACCCAATTCCAGCGACATCAAGTCAAGGTAAGAGTATTTTGGTGGCCGACATGTTAATAAAGTAGCGCCTGCTACCATGACAGCATATAGGCTATCATGGTAGCAGGCGCTAACATGATAGCCTGCTACCAGGATAGCTTACTCAAAAACATTTCAAATGAGACAAACATTAAACATATACCCATTCCTGGACGGTGATTGCAAAAAAAAAAAAAAAAAAAAAAAAACGGCCGACGCTGCCATGATCGCCGCGCAGGAAAAAAAAAACAAAGCTTACCGTTCATCAACTCGGCCAGTTTTCCAGTCTTTTTAAACCCTCGAACCTCAAGCCATCGTTTGAGCTGAAGGTTGGTGTGTTCTTCGACAGTGCGACCAGTAATCCGTGTGCCTGGGACATCGTCTTGGGAAAGTTTAACGGCTGTAAAGTCAGTCATATCGCTGTTTCTGTTGCGCTTGTAATAGCTGGGTTATCCGTGCTTTCTCTCCTGTATGCCCTACCTGAGCGGCAATAGGGGCGTTGCTCTTGAGACGGTGACGTCACGTGCGCGGTACCGCATTTCCACATAGATAATTGGATCTGCACCAAAATCAATGTGATCGATCTTAGTCAAACCTCACACAGAAATCCACCCCAAGTGTCAGTGGGTCTTGCCCATGCCCTCCACAACGCTCCCTAGCAGCACTAAAATAATCAAACCCACGCCATGCTTTGTCCACCAATTTTAAAATTCTGTAGTAAATTCCCAGGACCTAAAAAACAATCTCTTGGAACAATGGTTTAAACCCAACAGGGAGTCAGCCATTTTGAATCAAAGCTCGCATTTTGTCCCTTTCAATCCTATTGTATTTGAGCGAACTCCTACCGCAGCTTTTGAGGTACAGACTTCAAAATCTCTCAGGATAGTCATCATGCATCAGGGATCAAAAGTGATCAAAAGCTTTTAGCTGCGTGAAAGTATGTGGGCGTAAAACATTAATAACAACACACTAGGTCACTGTACCACCAAACCTTTTGTGAGTCATCTTACAAAAGTATTGTGGGAGATTATTTCACTTATTGAACCCTAAAAAAAGAAAGAAGACTCGGGGGCGATTCCGGTTTCTCTGCATACCAACAGAAGAACTTTATTCAAAGTTACACGTTCAACAACAGTGCATGAGGAAAGTTCTGACTACATGCATCTGGACACTTCTTTTTATAAGCCGAGTATGTGTGTGTGCTTCGATAGATCTCGGCAGATGTGCTGTTCATTTCTAGGAATTTCTTAGCTAAAGACACAATAACAGACCGATTAATCTTACTGTTTGACAGATGTTTGTGCTGATCAACAATGACATGTATAACATACTCTTATCAAGTGCAGATTACGTCAATAACATACGAGCGAGAGAGAGAGAGAGAGCGCACAGGTATGCAAAACATTAATTGCTTTCACGTGGCATCCATCCAATTTTATATGGAAGCGAAAAACTCTGTTGTTGGCACTTATTCATGTAATGTTCTCAAGGACCAAAACTCTTCCAGGAAACTCTGTCTTCATTGGACATCCGCCAGCCGGCCACCTTACCGACCGGCATTAATTGGAAGTCAGTCCTGACACTCACAATGAAATCCAGCACTAGTCATTCAGGAAAAGGAAACAAACATAATGTATCATAATATAACATATACAAACAACATATCAAAATACATGGATTATGTATATAGGCAAATTATCTTGCTAATAATACTGATACGGAGAGTTAAAAAAACAGATGTTAAGATAGGATATTATGATAGGTTAAACTAACCGGCCGCCTGTACTAACTTTATCTACTAATGTTTTATTTTTTATTTGTTGTTATTTTATTTATTTATTTATATTCATTGATTTATTCTTAGATTGAGTAACTTGAACAAGGTTAATAAGGTTAGTCATCACAGTTTGTCCGCTTGAGTTGAATGATCCCATCAACACGTGGCAAAAACAAAAAGAGTTCGTCCCAGTCTCGGGGCTCCTTTCCATATGGCATGACTCTGTAGTACACACATGAGTCCATGGACGTGTCCAGGCGGAGGTCAGCCCTTCGGATGGCTGCTGCCTTATGTTATCCATCTCTACACCGTTCCTACAATCCACCTTTTCAAAATAGGCACAACACAACACAAACAAAAAGATTACAATTAGTGTTATCACCAACGTAAGTCCCGTTTTAACAGCCAGAGCTCCCCATTCTCCTAAAATTTCTTCCAGACTTTTCCACAACCAGTTGTTTCTACCAGCATTCTCTTTTACTTCATCTTTAAGTGTCACGACTTTACCCATTACTGCCCTAAATGAACCTTTAGGAGCTGTGTTCATGGGAATGTAGTTACAGCACTGATTACCAAACATGTGACAAACTCCTCCCTTACTTGCTAAAAGCCAATCCAAGGCTTGTTGATTTTGTATTACCATTCTACTTGTTTCATGCAATTGATCTAACCTGACAACAGCCAGCTGCATGTATCGCTCTGCCTAGCTCCACTCACATACATCTGGGACACGGCTCATTGAAAGTGATTTCCCCAACCAAATTTTTGGTCTGGCCAATCAGGACGCAGGGCGGGTGTTTCATGGATGTGACGTAGTGGAGAAGCCACCGTGAGATTCCAACAACAATGGCGGCTCGCATCGAGGAAGCAAGCGTTAGCATTGATGCTGCTATTTCTTCCGTGTTGTCCAATCTATCTGATATTGTTTCATTAAAAGAACATCAGAGAACGCCTCTGAAGGTTTTTGTTGGTGGAAACCATGTTTTCGCCCTTCTCCCGACCGGATTTGGCAAGTTTTGTTTTCCGGGGCGCGTACGCGGTTAGCGGTTAGCGCGAACCATATTGGGAGGCCTTTAGTCCTCGACGCGGTCGGCCCGGGATCGACTCCGACCCGCGGCGCTTTGCCGCCTGTCTTCCCCCCTCTTCCTGTCAGCTCACTGTCAATAAAACGCGTGCCACTACAGTGTTTCCCGCAGGAATTTGCTTATGCGAGGCCTTATCAGTTTTGATAAGGCCCAGCCTTCAGTAAAGGCAAGTCCTATGGCGGTGTCCCAGATGTATGTGAGTGGAGCTAGGCGGAGCGATACATGCAGCTGGCTGTTGTCAGGTTACAATTGATCCCCCATCGCCATAAATCCTTCACCCATCACTACCGCCATGTGCTCATTTGATTACATCAGATTAGGCCTGCTGAGTTAAAACAGGAACTTGTGATTTTCTCAGCTTGATTTTCTTATTTTGAACGCTTCCTCACACCTTCCAAGTAAAGTGTGATCCAACAAAACCATATGATGAGGCTGAATCCCTTGCTGAACAGTATCAGTTGGCTGGACAGTTCTTGGCGTGGCGTAGCAGCGAATTTCCATAGTGTGCAGTTTGCATTAGAATTTGGATCAATGGTGCCCCCTAAGACACTTACAAGGCTGTATCTCCCAGATACATAATTGGATCTTCCCCAAATATTGTGTGCTTAACTGTGGATGACTATTTTAGAAGTGGATTTGGTCAGCTGATGACATCATTTTAGCTACGCACACTGAGGACTATTTTAATGACTTCATTGCTGATTACTCCTCATTGATGGTGTTTATCTGGTTCAAACAGTAACATCTGTCAGGGTTTAGGATCTGAACCCAAATTCAGCAACACACTGTTATGGAAATTGTAGATGGGAATTGTAGATGGAATTCTAAACAATAGTCACTGAGTTCCCATCTTTACTAAATGAGGAGACGGTGGTAATGATGTTCCAGCACTTTTATTGAGAAACAGAGCAGAGATCACACATACATCAGAATAACATTCCTCTCTTTTTTTTGATGATGGTGTTGTTGGCATCAAAACAAATCAAGATGACTCATCAAATGAAAATGTGTACAAAACACAGAGGAACCATTTCTGTAAGCACGTAAAGTTGGGACCCAAAAGGAACCCGTGTTGGAACCCGGGCAGTGCTGGAACTTTTTGTACAGATCCATGAATGCTTCATAGAGCTTTATCACACAAGATCAAAGGTTCAGCTTTTATCTACAATTTAGGGTTCATCTAATTAGGTAAGGCCTGTTTTAGGTACCTATGCGCACATTATTTTAAAATTACATTAGATTAGGTAAGCTAAGCCTGTTCAGTAAACAAGGTCGAATCCGTCTACTCACACCCCACCCTGAACACTCTCCTACTCCTACTCCACTCACCCCTCCGATGGACAATAATCCACCACTCCAAACTTACAACACCAGGAGCAAAAGGCAGGAGAGGTTCAGTGTGGGCAGGGTAACCACAGAAAACACTACCCACCGGGGTACTAAAAACTGGTAAGTCCTCCCCCCCTCCCAGGGAGATCTGCTCTCGGCCAATCTGAGCCTGAAAACCCTGTATTGAATCTAAGTGTTAACATTACCAGCTAATATTAAAGGATCTTTAGAGCCAATCAGATCCTGATTCTTCCTTTATCAAATCAAAAGGTGCATAAACCATAGGTATTTGTGTGTCTGAAGCAGTTTCCATTTTTTTCTCCCATAAAACTATATTGATCAACATGATGCAACATTACAGTGTATATGTCATCATGCCAACAGTCATACATGTGAGTCAGTGGAACTGAGCAGTTAAAGAAACAGTAACACAATGTGAGAAGAATCCAAAACGTCAATAACGCAAAGTTAAAAAGCCATCATGCCATTTCATGGCACAAGGCGGAAATTAATCTAATCGTGCTTAGGGTCTCTTCAGGCAACTCCTCCCGTTGAAGAATAAGGAATCAGAGTTCTCTGGCTTCTTCATCCCCAGTCCTCTTCTGGTTTCTCCCTCGCAGGCTGGACGATTGAGCTAGATGGTAATGAATGTTCAGTTCTAGATAGGGCACTGAGCATTTTATTTTGCATTTCTCTTTAATAAAACACTTTGTGAAGATGGTCTGCCGACAGAAGTCCTTGTTTCCACTGGGGAACAGAAACAAGGTGTAATTAGTTTTCTTATCAAAAAACCCCATTCATGTGTCATTTATTAAAAAACATCCTCCAAGCACTTTCACATTCAAGATATTTCTGTGCACATTTATTTAGCTCTCAGAATTCTGCAATTTAATTATTAGTTAAAAGAGTAATCTTTAAGTTCAAATGTATTTGCAGTAGTTTTGTAGTAATTCTTAACAGAATGCATACAATGTATGTCTTTACTTTTATTGTATGACAGTTGAAGTTCTCTGCAACATAATTTCATCAACATATTCGTTTCATGTCATTTCCCGTTTTATTTTGAAAACCCAGGTGAGAAAAAGAAAGCCTTTCCATGTAAAAGCCTTTTCCCTCTTTCTGTCTTTTTTTTAAAGAAGTCCAAGCGAGGTGCAAATCTGCACAGAGAAGACAAAATATTTATACCATGCTGTTACTGTTCAAGGATGCCAAGGTTCCACACAACAAAGCAGTGAGCAGGAGAGCTTTTTGAAAACGTTCTAACATGGTTGAACAACCAAAGCTACTAAAGCAAATAAGAATTAGTTCCCAATTTAATCCTAAAATAAAGTAAACCATACATGTGATTATTTACCATTTTTTTCTGGGTGCTGTGCCCCAGGGGTCTCCACCCCTGTGTGTGTGAAACGTCTCTCATTGTAAGGATCTCACCTTATGTCATGTTCAAGACGTTCTTTACACAACAGGAGTTCCAATGTTGGGTGTCATTGCTGCTTTAATGTTCCTCAGAGAAAACCTTCATTCACTGATACACCTTCAAGCTGTTACCCTTTTATCATCACAGCCTCCCAGCAATCCTGACCAGATCCAAAATGTCCCCATAATTTAATCTAATTTATTTTCTGTATGTAAGAGGATAACAATTAATTTATCCTGATTTAAAAGCCCTCTAGGTTAAAGGTTAGCTAAACTCAGTGTTATGTGTTTTTCCCCAGGATGTTTTAACAACCAGTTAAAAGAAATATTGAGTTATTTGTTCTAGTCGAGAGATATTAAATCTCCATAAATATTGTAACCTTTGTACACTGATGCTTTAATCCTAAATTTAACAATGTTATTTGGTAGAATGTGTCATTATGCTAATTTTATCGCAACCTTATCCATTTTAGCCAGTAACCTTTTCTTTCCGTTTTATTGATGCCTGACAGAGTAGCAGAAATCAGCTGACTCTAAGATGTTCATTAAATGAAATGCTATTTAAAAGTTTAGATTACTCTGCTTATATAGTGAAAACTAATTAATTCATTTATTTATTCAACTGTCGATATAATACCCACTTAATTTATTAAGTTGCTCTATGATTCAATGAAGTTGCTTCTTTAAAAGTTTTCACCTTTACATAATCTTAATGGGTTTCGTAATGTGTGTTTTGTTTTAATTGTGTACAACAAAATCTGAAGTGAAATGCAAAAAGTCGTGTCTGCAGAACTCATCTGTGTTTGTTGTCGAAGGTTGTCCGATTCCTCAGCCATAGTCCTTCATTATCCATTTTCAGTCCAATGTCTGAGTTCAGCAGCACAACTCCCTCCTTCCCTTCAAACCCATCCTCCAGTCCTCATGCCTGGAAACAGAATGAATTTTGCCAGCATTTTTTGCCAAAGAAACGCTCCATAGGTTGAAACAAAATTACAGCAAAGCAGTCGCAAACATTTTAACTACAGTGTTCCCTCTAACATGACAAACATAAAATAAATAAAATGAGAGAAAAAAATAAATAAAACTTTGTGTCTGACAAAATAAAACTCAAAACTGGATAAGGCTGTAGTCAATGACATCATCTTTTCTCCTTGTCCCAAGGATCAGCCCCCTAGTCACTGTGGCACTGTTTTGGTATTCTCTTGCATCTGAGAATGTCTAAAATGAGACTAAATCTCCATGTTAGCACATTCCTATCATACTGACCAGGATTCTTTGCACCGAAAAGAAGCAGAAAGATAGAACTGTTAATAGCAGAAAGCAACAAACAATTTTAGGACAACACCTTTCTCCGCTGGAAGATCTCCTGGCATAACTTGGTTAAAACTAAGCATAATTTAGTGTCCAAATCTGATTATGACTCCTTACCGTACTGCTAGCACTGTCTTCTCAGAGTCTTCTGTTGGCAGAATCTGAAAGCAATAACTCGAGGAAAACCAGAGTGTTAATAGCATGCAATTAAACCCCCTGGTCCCCTTAGTGTCACTTTAACATGTTGTTGTTTTGCTGATCCTGGGAAATTAGATCTATTCCTCACCTTTTTTTTGAAACTCTGTTCAAAACACCTCCAAAAGAAAGAAACCAAAAAAAAAAAAAAAAAAAAAAAACTAAAACAAAATTGTCTCCCAAGGAGCACAATTATGTCTTTTCCAATATGACATAGGTTTTTGACTTATTACAAACTTTTTTGATATCCCTCTAGTCCTTTGACCATGTGTATTTACTGTTAGTAATACTTTTATTTATATATAACTTTTCAATCTTAATTAGTCAAGGGTGAATACTTTAAAAGTAACAATTTTCTCTTTTAGGTTTTTTGTCATGTTTTGTTATTGAACCCAAACACAACCACAACAAAGTTAAGTTTAACAGTTTATTGAAATTTGTGGATAGTGGAGGAAGGAACCAAGAGTCTATACTGAGCTGAAGCACGAGGATGGTGAAGGCAGGAACTGGCAAGCAGGTTGGAAGCAGAGCACGGAGGCAGCAGAACCAGAAGCACAGCAGAATGGCGACTTGGAACCAGGCTTGACCAGCAGGACAACAGAATAGAGACTTGGAACCAGGCTTGACCAGCAGCACGACAGAATGGAGACTTGGAACCAGGCTGGACCACAGCATGACAGAATGGAGACTTGAAACCAGAACTACAGCAGGCTGGCGGAGAATGGAGGAACTTTGGAATGGACGAGACTGGATGAGGTGAGCAGCAGAAACAGAGGTAAGCAGGAAAACAGAACGAACCGACGAGGAATGACAGAATGCAGTGAGCTTAAATAGAGAGGCTGACAGGTGTGCTGAATGCTGGCTGATTAGTAGCTGACAGGTGTGGATGATTACCAAACTGGAGACTGGAGCTGAATGGAAGGTGGAAAGAAGAGTATGTGCATGGTGCAGCAGACAGGCTGCATCATGACAGCACCCCCCCTTAAGGCCGGCTCCCAGACGGCCAAACGGAAACAGACAACAACAAAAAAACGACCCACCCAGGGTGGGCGAAGGGAGGCACTGGACGGTGGGCTAGAGTCATATAAACAAAAAACGACCCACCCACTGTGGGCTGAGGGAGGTACTGGACGGTGGGAACCAAAAAATCCAAAAAACAGAAGAAACCAAAACACAAATCTACCCCAACGGGGTGAACAAAGGAAGGCCTGGGATGGAAAGGCCCTAGGTGGGTGACCCCGGCGTGGCAGAACTAGACGCGAGCGTCGCGGTGGGCGTACCCCAACAAGGCAGAGCTAGACGCGGGCGTCGCGGTGGGCGACCTCGACGAGGCAGAGTTTGGTGTGGCCAGCGGTCAAAAAGTACCCTGGAGGACAAGCGGCTATCAACTAAGGATGAAGCAGGGCCACAGGACACAGGTGTCACAGGACTACAGGCTACGGAGGTCGTAGGACTGGAGGCTACGCAGGTCGCAGGACTAGAGGCTACGGAGATTACGGAGGTCGCAGGACTAGAGGCTACGGAGATCGTAGGACTAGAGGCTACAGAGGTCATAGGACTAGAGGCTACATGGGTCACAGGACTAGAGACTACAGAGGTCACAAGACTAGAGGCTACAGAGGTCATAGGACTAGAGGCTACATGGGTCACAGGACTAGAGACTACAGAGGTCACAAGACTAGAGGCTACAGAGGTCACAAGACTAGAGGCTACAGAGGCCACAGGACCACAGGCTTCAGGAGGCCCCGGGCTACAGGCTTCAGGAGGCCCCAGGCTACAGGCTTCAGGAGGCCCCGGGCTACAGGAGGACCCGGGCTACAGGAAACTGGCGGCGCCGGGCTATAGGAAACTGGAGAAGCCGGGCTACAGGAAACTAGAGGCCCCGGGCTACAGCCTTCAGGAGGCCCCGGGCTACAGGCTTCAGGAAACAGCGGACCCCCCTGGGTCCCCGCGTCTCTAGCAGGTGGTGGACCCTCCTGGGTTCCCGCTTCTCTGGCAGGCGGCAGACCCTACTGGGTTCCCGCGTCTCTTGCAGGCGGCGGACCCTCCTGGGTCCCCGCGTCTCTGACAAGCGGTGGACCCTCCTGGGTCCCCGCGTCTTTGACAAGCAGTGGACCCTCCTGTAGCAGAATGGAGACTTGGAACCAGGCTTGACCAGCAGCACGACAGAATGGAGACTTGGAACCAGGCTGGACCACAGCACGACAGAATGGAGACTTGGAACCAGGCTACAGCAGGCTGGCGGAGAATGGAGGAACTTCGGACTGGACAAGACTGGATGAGGTGAGCAGCAGAAACAGAGGTAAGCAGGAAAACAGAACGAACCGACGAGGAATGACAGAATGCAGTGAGCTTAAATAGACTGACAGGTGTGCTGAATGCTGGCTGATTAGTAGCTGACAGGTGTGGATGATTACTAAACTGGAGACCTGAGCTGAATGGAAGGTGGAAAGAATCTTGAGTATGTGCATGGTGCAGCAGACAGGCTGCATCATGACATTTTTGGGCTTCTAGTGTTTTTCTGTAAATGATAAGAGTCTTCCTCATAATTCAGCACATTGAGAAGGCTACCCAAAAACAAACAAGGATTAGAATAAGAGTTTAACCCATCAGAAACTCCCTTTATTTTATTTTATTTTTTGCTGATATACTTTCCGTGTCCCCCAGGCAAGAACACACTGAACCCAGCCTCGCCATAAACATTTGGATGTTTACATCATGGTCAGATTTGTTTATCATATCTTTTGTCCCGTTTCAGGTTAAACTGTCCCTCTGAGGTTCACCTCAGCTCAGCATAACTAATAACATCAGATGATTTTGTAACTAATGACGTGTGTACCGTGGCCTTCTGATATTCTGACACTGTTTTTAATTTCTCATTAGTTGCATTCAAATTCCAAGTAAAATGAAATAAAATAAATGAATAGAAAACCCTTAGAAAAGCAACCATATTTAGTTCCATACAGGTTTTTTCAAAGCCAAAGCACAGTTTTTTTTACATCTATTTAAATCAAAGATCATGTATATCTAAACTTCTTTCCAATGGACTGGTTTGTGATGAATCATTATTATTACAAGCAATGAGATCTCAGCAATTTTAAATGACTTTAGGGCTAAAATACAATTGATAGGATCTCTGCCTAATTTTGTAAAACAGTTAACTTAACAAGCTTTAAATAAAGCTTATTACCAGTTCCAATTTTCTAAAAAAGCTGAAATATTTCTGTTGAAGCCATGTTAATCGCTCCATGTATCTATTTAATTTGGGTCGGATATCTAATGTAGGAGAAACAAACTTCATGTTATTGAAGTCTCTATTTCTTTAGGTTTTAGTTAACAAGTTCATGCTGAAAAATGTCATTTGAATTACGGAGCTGCAGTTCTCCCAAAACAAATGAACATTTGGAAACCATGAACATTAATTTTAACCAAATTAATTCACACAGATGAACGTTTAGTTACATATGATACATACATGTGTACAGTTACATACAAACAACGACATTCAGACAAACACATGCAGGCCTGTTTTTTTCACTATCTTAAACAGTTTTTCATAATTGTTTAAACATCTATGCGAACACCGAAAGATGTTTTCAACGTGTTAAGTTCCCGCTTAGTTTAAAAGTGAAGAGTGTGCGCTGGCTACGACCCCCGAATGTTTCGTCCACAGACGGTTTTATGCCTCAGTCCGGCAAGGACACAACTCTGTGTCTCGCAGACACTTGGACGCTTATCCATTTTTTAAAGTTATACGTCGCTATTAGCAGTTCAGAACACTTTCATCCATAACGGAAGTGTCTCTTGTCAGTCCCCCTGTAAACGCTTCCCCAGTGCAACGTCCTTTTAGTTCCGTTTCTGTTTCCTTTTTCTATTGATTTTATTAAATTTCCGCTTTTCTTTTTTTTTCTTTTTATTATTTAGTAGCAGTACTGCAATAAAAAAACCTATTTGGGAAATCTGCATGTTTAATCCAATCATTTATGCATGTCATGCTTTCGGGCCCCTACTTTTCCAGCATGAAATCAAACGTCTCACCCTGGGGCAATTATACGGACTACTCTGCTTCCAGACTTTTTTTTCTTCTACTTGTCCTTAGCACGATCGACCAACTAAAATGAAAGGCCTGACATCTGATGGTCGCCTTTTTGGTATAATGGTCGGGGTCCCAACTTATCAAAGCTGCGAACGTCTCTGCAACAGTCAAGGACTTAAGCATGCCTGTCGCTTTCACCTACTACACTAGTGGACAGCCTCTTGTGCAAACCAAGACAAGAGGACTTAAATTGACCAGCTGCAAACCGCTCAGCCCGGTCACCGTTCTCCAGGTGAAAATCGCTCTGCCCCTCCTCCTCCCACCATGAGAGTCCGTATTTCAGCTGATAATGTATTTTAATTAAATTTTGAATTCTAGTTTAATGTTAAAACCTTAGTCACTGTTCTGTATTGCAAATCCTGTTTTATTTGCCTCGAGGATATAGATATAATTAATTATTTCTACTGGCTTTTACTTATTACTACCTTTTTTAGGTTTACAGTTTTAAATTTAAAAATTTCTTGAGGTATTCTTTAAAGGGAAAAATCAGGGGACCATTAGCTATAACTAAAACTAATATGTTTGTGGTTATTTAATTAACTTATCTTTAATCAATAAGAAAATAAAAACATAAATTGTCATCTGGATCACTGTGTATGGGGGCGGCCATTATTGCCCAAATATGGGCAGTAAGGGCCGTCTGACATCATGTGGAAAAGCGGAAGCGGCAACAGCATTTCTCCGCTCTTTCCATGCAAAGTCAATAGGAGCCGTTCTACACAGCTGCGATCATCAAAAAATTTTTTGGATTTCCAGAGGACTTCACCACTGACATTCGCAAGAGCTATTGTTACAGCAACAATGCTCACGTGCATGGCCATTGGATGTTCCAACACAACTGGTAAAAGTGGAAAAAACATTGCTTATTTCAACTTTTTGATTCATGAGCCACCGGGCTCGTCGCTGGATTGCCAACTTGAAGAGAGCGGATTTGCCATCTAACTTGAGGCCAGAGAGAAAACGTCATATGCAGCAACCATTTCGAAGAAGAATGTTTTGAACATGACATGAGAGCGAGGATTTTCGGTAAGTTATTTTTTAATTTAGAATTTTTAATTTAGAATTTGCGGGAATGGTTATCGACCAGAGGGGTGGAGGGATACCACATGTGATGTGGTACCCCTCCGCCCCAGCATGTGCTGGAATGCTTTTATATTTTAATATTTATACAATATTGACCACCTGCCCTATTTACTAGGGGGCAAATATAACTCAAGTCACTTCAGCGCTATCTCTCCTCCGCTGCGGCGCCGGTAAAGCCGTGCTGCAGTGGAACGCGCGCACACACACACACACACACGCATGTATATATATATATATCTTGGGGGACCCGACTGAATTTGCACTGGAAATAGGTATGGCTGGATTCCGTCAAAAGTCCGGTTTCTGTCAAGAAACTCTTCTAAAAAATCCATATCGCTAAGAGATGATGATAGCTCCACGGAACTCCCATCAATGTCACTAAGTACTTCATCACTCTCTGCTTCGTAAAGAGCACCAGTTGTCATCATGTTGGAAAATAGTGCCTCAAGACAAACAGCAGAGCGTTGGGACTTGCTCAACAGCGGGTCCGCTGAGTGATGTCACAAAATGGGAGGTGACAGTACTATTCTTGAACAAGATGTGTTCCTCCACATAAACATGATTAAATGAAAATTATTCTTAATTTAAAAAAAATTATAATTTATTGCACAGTATGTAGTAGTTTTATATTTAAAGTACTTTCAGCAGTTTGATTTCTGATTTTGACCGGACTTCTCCTTTAACTGTGGTTTGAATTGAAAAGCTTGCAAGCATTTTTTAGCAATTGCATTTTTTTTTAAAGAGCTGGAAAATAATCCCCTTACAGTCTCATGAAAGAAAGGTTCGGATCTTCGCGCCTACACCCCAGAGACGCTCCAAGACCAGGAGCTCCTCCACATCCCTTGAAAATCCATTCGGGGTACCAGAGGCCGGATAACCTCTCCGGGTCGGCCAAAGCAGCTCTTGTCCTCGGACTCCCTCGCTCGTCGGTCGGAGATCCTGTTCGTGACGCCAAATGTTATGGGAATTGTAGATGGAATTTTAAACAATAGTAACTGAGTTCCCATCTTTACTAAATGAGAAGACGGTGGTAATGACGTTCCAGCACTTTTATTGAGAAACAGAGCAGAGATCACATAGATGGAAAGTAATCGCACCCCACAGTTCCACTGCAGTCTCCGTCTGCCCTGTCTCTGCCTGTCTCGCTTTTCCGGCTTCCCCTAATACTGCACAGTGGCCTTGGCTTGAGACATAACAAAGACAGTCTATCAGAGACAATAATCATTATACACAGCATTCAACCTTGCACTCAGTAACAGTGGATCTTATACACAGCCATCAGGTCTGCAGGCCTCCCACGTCCAAGTGGTGTGAGGCCATAGTGACTTAAGAATAATATTTCTTATAACACACACACAAAGCCACATTTAAGAGTCTTTACTGAAAGGTTGAATAGTGGAATGGAGAGCGAGAAGACTGTACCAGGCTGCAGCAAAGTGATGGTGGAGATGGCTGGAGCTGGACGGCAGAGCTGAAGCTGGCAGATGCAGGGAGCAGATGCTTGTCAGATGAAGGGAGCACAGGCAGGTTGACATGAGGCAAGGCAAGGATGAGGTACGTATGCAGACGATCCGGCGGCGAAGAGCTGACTAAGGTGAGCTTAAGTGTTGACACGTGAAATCACCCCTTAAGGTCGGCTCCCAAACTACCAAAACAAGTCCACAAAATAAAAACAACCCACCGAGGGTAGGCGGAGGGAGGCCCAGGATGGTGGGCTAGAGTCCAAAATCTACCCCAGCAAGGCGAACGGAAGGAGACTCAGGCCAAAGTCAAAACAAAAGTGATTTCAGGTGGCCGACCAGGGAGTTGACGGCCCTAGAAGAGTTCTGGAAGCCACTGGGGGGTGGGGGGCTGGAGACCCCAGCGGCAGAGCAGCAGCGTCAGTGGCGGGTGTCGCGGAGGGACACCCCAGCAGCAAAGCAGCAGAACCTCAGGCGGACAGCAGTGGAGCAGCAGAGTCTCAGGCAGCCGGGGGCGGAGGAGGACCCTCGGAGGCCGGCGACAGAGGTTTGCTTGGGTCCTCATTGCATGCAGCTCCAGAGCAGGACCCTCGGAGGACTTTGGCGCTGAGACTGGAGATGGGTCCCCCTGGACCACCTCACTGGACTGAGGAGCGCTGAAGTCAGACGGGTCCTCCTGGACCTGGGCCTTTAGGGACTGTGGAGCGATGACTGGAAGTGGGTCCCCCTGGATCCCTTCACGGGACTCGTGAGTGATGGAGGCCGGCAGGTCCAACTGGACCCAGGCCTCACAAGACTCGTGAGCGGTGGAAGTCGACGGGTCCTCCAGGACCTGGACCTCGTAGGACTCGGGTGCGGTGGAGGTCTATGGGTTCTCTGATGTGACTGCGGCAGACATGGCAGCAGCAGCGGGAGCAGCAGTTGCGGAAGCAGCAGCAGCGGCAGCAGCAGCAGCAGTGGGAGCAGCAGCAGCAGTGGGAGCAGCAGCAGCGGTGGGAGCCGCAGGTGAGGTGGACGAGCAGGTGAGCTGTGGTCTGGGTAGAGGTGGTTTGTGGAGGAGCTGGGAATGCACAGCCTGATAATTCCATTCCAGCGCCTCAATCAGCCTAGCAATACCGAGGGCAGTCAGGAGCTCAGCCTGGTATCTGAAGCTGTCCCACGCATTCATTCTCTTCCAAGGCGGGCTGATGGTGGCAATTGAGTCCAGCAGTTTTCTCAGCTCGAGCAACATGGGCTCCACCGCAGAGTTCAGCAGGAAGGTGGTTGTGGGCACCGAGCTCTTTGAGGGCAATGGGTTCATTTGGCTAGATCGTTCTGTCAGGGTTTAGGATTTTAACCCGAATTCAGCCACACACAGAACCACGTTTAAGGCAAGGAGGAGGTACGTATGCAGACGATCCGGCGGCGAAGAGCTGACTGAGGAGATCTTAAGTAGGAGTGCTGACAGGTGAAATCATTCGGCTTAATTAGTATGACATGCAAAACTGATCAAGCATGGAGTGGAGAAACTGGGCTGCATGTGAGGTGGAAGGTGCTGGAACTGTCCAGGGTGAAATGGGTGAAACTGAACCCTGACAAAATTGTATAATAATTTAAGACAGCATTTTTAAAGGATAATACACTGTCTTTAGTAATCCTTCACTACAATACAGAAAGTGATCAGAGCTTCCAACAGGAAGATCATATTTCATCAAGATTTTAAACAACTCTCACTGGACCATATCTAAACCTGGCAAAAGCAAGGCAAGGCAGGTTTATTTCTATAGCACATGTCAGTAGAGAGACAATTCAAAACACTTTACATTATTAAAATATAGGAAAATGAATAAGAACTAGAAAAAGCTGTTCCTGCGTAACAGCGAGTGAGAATGCTAATCTGCAGAATGATTGAGCAGAAGATGCAGAAAACATTGAAATCAGATTTGAAGAATTTGAAAAAAAATTAAGAATTTGAAGGGATTTGAAGAATTTGAAAAATTTGAAGAATTGGAAGAAATAGAAGAATTTGAAGGAATTTGAAGAATTTGAAAAAATTTGAAGGAATTTGAAAAATTTAAAGAATTTGAAAAATGTGAAAATTTTCAAAAAATTTGAAGGAATTTGGAAAATTTGAAAAAATTTGAAAAAATTTGGAGAATATGAAAAAATTTGAATGAATTTGACAAATTTGAAGAATTTGAAGAAATTTGAAAAATTTGAAAATTTTCAAAAAAATTGGTAGTAGTAACTTTGTGAAATCCAAAAAGTGACAGAAAAATGACACATGCCTGATAATCACTGGAAAATTAAAAAATATTTGGAAGAAGTGACTCTGCGAATTTCAGATTCCTACGTTCATCACAGCCCCTGCAGTGGGCGTCAAAAGGTGCCATTTTAAGCAAAGGGAGGCTGTCCCTGACCTGTAGTAACCTCTGGCCAGCAGAGTTCTGTTGTCATGGAAACTCACTCACACCTGAAGAATTTGAAGAAATTTTAAAAAATTAAAAATTTTCAAAAAAATTGGAGGAAATTGAAAAATTTGAAGATTAAGAACAATTAGAAGAATTTGAAGTATAGGAAGAATGTGAAGAATTTGAACAATGTGAAGAATTTGAAGGAATTTGAAGCAATTTGCATAAAAAATCGCACAAAAAGTGAAATATTTTAAAAAGTATAAACGTTAGCATAACCATGAGTCATAGCAGGCATGCCGGGAACAAGCCGAACGCTTTGACACCAAAATTGTTGAAATTGGTTAAAGTATGCGGGAGTAGTTATTATTATTTAATGAAAATAAAGAAAAACAGGAAAACAATAAGTGAGAATGCTGAATAGCATTCTCACTGATAAAAGCAAGTTGGAATAAAATGTAGAAACAAAATAGAACATGGGCCAATAGAAACTAAAAACAGTTTAACTACAACAGTCGAAGGCAATCCTACACAAATGTGTTTTAATCTTGATTTAAAGGAACTCAGGCTTTCAGCACTTTACAGTTTTCTGGAAGTTTGTTCCAGATCGGTGAAGTATAGGAACTAAATGTGGCTTCTCCATGTCTGGTTCTGGTTCTGGTTCTGCAGAGCAGGCTAGAGCCAGAAGACCTGAGTGGTCTGGAGGGTTGATGCACTGATAACAAGTCTGTGATGTATTTAGGTGCTAAGCCATTCAGGGATTTATAGACTAACAGAAGGATTTTAAAGTCCATTCTCTGAGATCCAAGGAGCCAGTGGAAGGACTTCACAACTGGGTCCATGTTCTCTATGTCCTTAGTCTTAGTGAGGACTTCAGAACCAGGTCCATGTTCTCTACGTTCTTAGTCTTAGTGGAAGGACTTCAGAACCGGGTCCATGTTCTCTACGTTCTTAGTCTTAGTGAGGACTTCAGAACCGGGTCCATGTTCTCTACGTTCTTAGTCTTAGTGGAAGGACTTCAGAACCGGGTCCATGTTCTCTACGTTCTTAGTCTTAGTGGGGACGCGGGCAGCAGGTTCTGGATCAGCTGCAGCTGTCTGATCCACTTTTTAGGCAGACCTGTGAAAACACCGTTGCAGTGATCAGTTCAACTAAAGATAAACGCATGGATTAGTTTCTCCAGATCCTGCTGAGACATCAGTCCTTTAATCCTGGAAATGTTATACAGGTGATAGAAAGCCGACCTTGTAATTGTCTTTAGGTGCTTTTGTAAGTTCAGGTCTGAGTCCATCACTACTCCTAGATTTCAGGCCTGATCAGTGGTTCCTTGCTGAAGCAGCTCAAGCTGTGAGCTAACTCTTGATGAATGAATAAATCTTTATTGTCATTGCCACAAAACATGAAATTTCAAAAAAGTGCCATCAATCAGTGCATATCACTGTCCCACAATTTACTCACAATATAAAAAATAAATAACAAATAACTTAAAATAATAAATAAGAATAGCACATTCTCACACACATCATCCATAATGATTAATGGTTATGTTTGGTTGCATTTAGTATTGTTATTGCTGTCGGGTAAAAACTGTCTCTAAGACGGTTGGTTCTTATTCTGATTGCTCTATATCATCTGCCTGAAGGCAACAGTGTAAACAGAGAATGTCCGGGATGAGAAGTGTCCTTTATGATGTGTTGTGCCTTTCTTAGACAGCGGTCGCTGTGCAAGTCCTCCAGTGAGAGGAGAGGGCAGCCAATAATTTTTTGGGCTGTATTCACAACCCTTTGGAGAGCTTTCCTTTGAGCCGCAGTGCTGCTGTTGTTCCATACGCAGATACAGTAAGTCAGTATGCTCTCTATGAGAACCCTCAGGAAGTACAGTCTTTGTTGGGCCTTTTTTGTCAGCTCCAAGGTATTGATGTTCCATGTGATGCCCTGCTCAATGTGGACCCCCAGTAAACGGAAGTCAGCTACCCTCTCCACACATTTTCCCCCAATGGTTAGTGGTGTAATGTCCGTTTTTTTCCTCCTGTAATCTATTATGAGTTCTTTTGTCTTTGAGTTTTTGAGGAGTAGATTGTTCTCCCTGCACCACACCAACAGCTGCTCCACCTCACTCGTCGCCTCCTGAGATGAGCCCCACCATTGTGGTGTCATCAGCAAACTTGATGATGGTGTTGCTGTGGTGGGCAGAGGTGCAGTCATGTGTGTATAGACAATAGAGCAAGGGACTTAGCACATAGCCCTGTGGAGAGCCAGTGCTAAGGCTGAGGGCAGTGGATGAATATTTCCCCACCCTAATACTGTGCTGTTGGTTGGTCAAGAAGCTCATAATCCACTTGCAGTTCGAGTGAGGGAGATCTCTCCTCTGTTGGTCCAAATATTATTACTTAAGTTTTGTTTTTATTCAATTGAAGAAAATGTTGGCACATCCATGCATTTCTAAACATTTCCTCAGTGCTTGAACTGGTTCATAGTCACCTAGTGACATGGTTATGTAGAGCTGTGTGTTGTCCGCATAGTTATGGTACCTGATGTTTTCTATGATCTGAGCTAGAGGGAGCATGTAGATATTGAATAGGAGGGACCCAGGATGGAGCCTTGGGGAACCCCACATGTGATTTTTGTCATCTCTGATGGAAAGTTACCTACTGATACAAAAAAGTCCCTGTCCTTTAAGTAGGATTTAAACCAGTTGAGAGCTGTAGCAGAGAGGCCGACCCAGTTCTCCAGGCGTTCTAACAGAATCGAGTGATCTACAGTATCGAAAGCTGCACTGAGGTCCAATAATACCAGCTGTTGTTCTTCCACAGTCAGTATTCAAATGGATGTCATTAAACACCTTGATAAGGGTGGTCTCTGTACTGTGGTGAGGAAACCTGACTGGAAAACCTCAAAGCAGCTGGTCATTGTTAAGAAGGTATTTAAATTTTGAAACACAGCTTTTTTAATAATCTGATAAAGGGGAGGATTGAGATTGGCTTGTAGTTCTGGAGTAGTAGTTTGTCTAAATTGTTCTTTTTCAGCAGTGGTTTGATAATTGCTGTTTTTAGGGACTGGTGGAAAACACCTGACAGAAGGGACGTGTTTATTATCTGAGTCAAATCAGATGCTATGAAAGGCAAAACTTTCTTAAGAAAGCTGTGGGTAGAACATCAAGGCAGCAGGAGGATGAATGCAGCTGCTGAATGATTTCCTCTAAGCTTTTATAGTTTATTTTGGCTGAACCTTTACTTAAGAAACCATCTCTTGATCAAGATGAGTTAGTTAATTACAGACCTATATCTAATCTTCTTATCTAAAATCCTTGAGAAAGTAGATGCTACTCAACTATGTGAACATTTACAAAGTAATAACCTTCTTCAGGAGTTTCAGTCAGGCTTCAGAGCTCATCATAGCACTGAAACAGCTCTGGTGAAGGTCACCAATGATATTCTCATGGCCTCAGATAATGGACTTGTGTCTATACTTCTCCTGTTAGATCTCAATGATGCATTTGACACAGTTGATCACAATAGTCTCCTACAAAGACTTGAGCATACTGTAGGGATTAAGGGGAAAGCATTAGGCTGGTTTAAATCTTATCTATAGGACAGATTCCAGTTTGTGCATGTTAATAATACATCTTCTTCAAACTCTAAGGTCACTTGTGGAGTACCACAGCGTTCAGTCCTTGGACCAATTCTCTTTAATATATATTTATGCTTCCAATTGGCAAAATTATCAGACAGCATGGGATTAATTTCCACTGTTTTGCTGATGACATTCAGCTATATTTATCCATAAATCCTGATGAATCCAATCAGTTACTTCGACTGTAGTCTTAATGATATCAAAAGCTGGATGACTTTAAATTTCCTGCATTTAATTTCTGACAAGACAGAAGTTGTAATCTTTGGACCAGAGTCCTCAAAAAATAAACTTCTTAACCTATCACTTAATCTGGATGGCATTAACTTGGCCTCTGGTAATAAAGTAAAAAATCTTGGTGTTATTTTTGACCAAGACATGTCATTTAAATCCCATATTAAACAGGTTTCCAGAGTTTCCTTTTTTCACCTCAGGAATATTGCCAAAATTAGAAACATTCTGTCCAGGAGTGATGTTGAAAAACTAGTCCATGCATTTGTTACTTCAAGGCTGGACTATTGTAATTCTATCTGTCAGGAAGTCCACAAAATGCAGTTCAAAGTCTTCAGCTGATCCAAAATGCTGCAGCAAGAGTTCTGATGAAAATCAACAAGAGGGATCATATAAAATAAAATATTTCTCCAATTTTAGCTTCCCTTCATTGGCTTCCTGTTAAATCAAGAATAGAATTTAAAATTCTTCTTCTAACGTATAAAGCCCTTAATAATTAAGCTCCATCATATATCAGAGCTCTGATTACCCCGCATGTTCCTAACAGAGCACTTCGCTCTCAGACTGCAGGTCTGCTGGTGGTTCCTAGAGTCTCTAAAAGTAGAAAGGGAGGCAGATCCTTTAGCTATCAGGCTCCTCTCCTGTGGAACCAACTCCCAGATTTGGTCCGTGAGGCAGACACCCTTTCTACTTTTAAGACTAATCTTAAAACTTTCCTTTTTGACAAAGCTTATAGTTAGAGTGGCTGATGTTACCCTGAACTGCCTCTATAGTTATGCTGCTATAGGCTTAGGCTGCTGGAGGACATCAGGGCTTATACTTCTACTGTTCTCCAGTTTTGCATTGCATTACATTGACATGACTGTTGTCATTTCAGCTTTTAACTTTTTGCTCTCTCTTTTTTTCTTCATAGTAGGTACACTTGGTCTGACGTTCTATTAACTGTGATATCATCCAAGGAAGACAGATCACCCGCTATTACCATCTAATGTAGAACAGATTACTGGATCAATCTGTGCTTCTGTGCTTTTTTGTCTATCTTCTTGTGTCTTTGCTCTGTCTTCTGTAACCCCCAGTGGGTCGAGGCAGATGACCGTTCATACTGAGCCCGGTTCTGCTGGAGGTTTTTCCTTCCCGCTAATGGGGAGTTTTTCTTTCCACTGTCGCGTCATGCTTGCTCAGTATGAGGGATTGCTGCAAAGCCATGGACAACGCAGATGACTCTCCCTGTAGTTGTACACTTCTCCAGGAGTGAATGCTGCTTGTCGGGACTTTGAAGCAATCAACTGGTTCCCTTATATAGGAAATTTTTGACCAATCTGTATAATATGATTGATTTTGACTTTGTAAATTGCCTCGAGATGACATGTTTCATGAATTGGCGCTATATGTATCAATTGAATTGAATTGAATTGGGACATTTTGTCAAGATGAATTCTAGTTGGGCACAACTTTGGTACTGAACTTGATATGGATGTACAAACTGTTCCTCTGATCTTTTGGATTTTTTTAGTAAAGAAGTTAGCAAATTCATTGCAACTTCAGAGGGCAATGTCGAGGCTTGCTTGTAGTTATACCTGGTGGTGTCCTATGGAATGGCAAGGGACTCGTGAGGAGGCAGGGAAGCGGTACAACTGTGGTCGCGAAACAAGCCAGAGACTGCTGAGCAGTGAGGGCCACATATCGCCACTTGCGACTTTTTATTATGGTTGAAACTTACTGAGTACATTCCAAAAAAAGTAAAAAACAAAGCAACTGGACTTGTTTTTCGTAGTTGAAGACGTTTCACTTCCTCTCCAGGAAGCTTTCTCAATTCAAAAACTCTGGAGTAATGTGGCGTAACAAGCTTTATACTACTGCCAAACAAAGGCATTGTAATGGCTTAGCTGTAATGGCTAACGGCTTTTTTTTGGGAATGACAATGACCTGGATGACTGAGAATGTTCACCAGCAAACTGAGTACACAACAATTTTGAGCTGTTTTATTTTTTCAAACAGAAAGGTTGTATCCGGAGCCCCAATAGTTTGCACATGCCTGTGTACTCCGGTCAGTTTGCCACATTCGGAACAACTTGAGTTTGACAAACGTTTAAATGGACGTTGATCGGATTATTAATGGGGATAAACCATCCTTTTCATTCGGAATACAGTTTCATTGCAATTGAGCTTTATCCGATCATCGTATTCTGATTGACTTGTTTACATGATACATTTATATTTCGATCAGCTGTTTATTCCAATTACTGTTGTCCAAGGCTCGTGGAGCCTTCCACTGTGAGATTTTTATGCAACTAGAGTGAGCAAATGAGGTATAAATCTTCCACTGTGGATGGGCTTAGCTGTTATTGTATTTCAGTGTATTACTTGTTGTTTTAATGACTGTTTTCAACTGTATCCGATAATTCCATAATTTTCTAAAGGTCTTCGCAAGTGGTCCTTGTTCCTTTGACTCCTTTCTGATTATTTTTTTGGGCCTTCTGTTTGATATCTTTGAAGAGACCCTGGTTGCAGCAGGCTTATGGTGAAGTTCCAGCAATGGCCCATCAAATGGCAACTACAATTTTTCAGCGGCTTCGTCAGTACATGTTTGCGGTAAGGCGTATTTTTTCACTTCCTATTGTCATAGTGTAAATTTCGGTCTGATATTCCAGACTATCTAGCTTTTATCTTGAATCTCTTTGCTATAACATTTATCTCTTTCTAACACATAAGCACCTTTAAAACATTCTCTGTTGCTGCACTTCACTTTTGGGAACTTCTCTTGTCTCCCGCTTGATCTGACCAGTGATGACATGTTTAGCCATATCTCATCATTCAACCGCTGGTTGTCTAGTAGGCCGTGGGCTAGAATCTGTAGGATGACTTTTCGTATGAACTGTCAGGGGGCAACTTTCTTCCACTGGGATAAGTTGCTACACATAATAGTGATCTTAAAACACCAATGTTCCCACGTTTTCACTTGCACATTAATAAGTTGTAGCCGATAAAAAATCTAAACTGTGGCGCTCCGGTCCAAGAGGTCACGTGATTCGATTTTTGCTGCTCAGCCAATCAGATCGCTGTATTGTCAGCTGAGCGAGTTCATCAGTTCATCATGGCTGCACCCATAAGATGTTTGTATGCATTTGTTTCCAGACGAAGTAAGCCCAATAATAGCATTTTCTGGTGCCAGCTGGCAGAGATCTTGATGGCAAGAAAAAATAAATAGCCCAGTCCATTCATCCATCATCCATATTCTAACACGCTTATCCCTGCTGGGTTCATGAGAGGTGCCAGTGTCTATCTCCAGCTGTCAATGGACGAGAGGCGGGGTACAACAGGTCGCCAGTACATCGCAGGGCAGAAATAGTCCAGACTTTTGATATCACCAAGACCTGCTGCGCTAGGATAGCACAGGCGACAGGTGTCGTTGTGCCAAATGAGTTATCCTCGCCAGAATTTGTGGAATTTTGTATTGTATATTTGAAATCAATAAAACTTTTAACCTCCAGCTTTGTGAAGTCTAAATATTTTAAATATCACATTCTAATAAAATGAAATTGATTTTTTAAACTCCTAATACATTGTTCTATTTTTAAAAGTGGCATATCTCGTTTTCTTAATATGATTAATATCTCTATATGGTTATTGGTTGAATAAAAATCTAATTAAATCTGATCATTTTGGTTGTACCTTTATTCAGTGTTCATTTGATCACAAGTGAAATCCGCTTTATATGATCCATTGAAGCGTGTCAAAAAACGAAAAAGAAAAAAGATGAACCAGTAGACAGCTGTGATGGACTCAGGAAGCTGGATTTGTGGTTTCAGCAGACAGACATGCGCCAATCTAATAACATTAAGCTGATATTTTCGTGACACCTGGAAATGACCACAGAGCCGTTTACTTTCCCACAACGTGTTATATTGAAGGATCAATCGAGTTTTAACCGACATAGCAATCCTTTATGATTGCAATAAGAAGTGTTACATTTTCAGTTTTTTCACACTAACTGAACGATAATGTAACATCATTGCTATATTTTGTTAAAAAAAAGTAAAACATCTTCATTGAGGATGAGGCGAAGTTTACTGGATTCATTCTTCCAGCTGAATGCGCTCCCGATGCAGGGGATACAGATTCTGCCGGGGATAAGTCGTTTGGCACGACACCTGCGCAGCAGGTCTTGTTGATATTACAGTAAAAGTCTGGGCTATTTCTGTCCTGCAATGGACTGGCGACCTGTCCAGTTTATACAACGCGTCTCGCTCATTGACAGCTGGAGATCGGCACTGGCACCCCTCGCGAACCCAACGGGGATAAGCGTGTTAGAAAATTAATGATGGATGGACTGGGCTATGTATTTTTTCTTGCCATCAAGATCTCTGCCAACTGGCGCCAGAAAATTTTATTATTTGGCTTTCCTCGTCTGGAAACAGATGCATACAAACATCTTACGGGCGCAGCCATGATGATGTGGTAAACTCGCTCAGCTGACAATACAGCGATCTGATTGGCTGAGCAGCAAAAATCGAATCACGTGACCTCTTGGACCGGAGCGCCACAGTTTAGATTTTTTATCGGATATAACTTTTTAATGTGCAAGTGAAAACGTGGGAACATTGGTGTTTTGAGATCACTGCTATGTGTAGCAACTTTTCCCGGTGGAAGAAAGTTGCCCCCTGACAGTTCATACGAAAAGTCACCCTACAGATTCTGGCCCATGGTCTATATGTGTAGCAACTTATCCCGGTGGAAGAAAGTTGCCCCCTGACAGTTCATACAAAAGTTCTTAAGGAGACGTCCTACAGATTCTGGCCCACAGACTATAGGTGGTGTCCTGAAAACGACGTGGGCTACACCGATAACTGTCAATCTTTCTGGGGAAAACCTGGTCTGATCCGGAGAGACGGCATCCATCCCACTTTAGATGGTGCAGCTCTTCTTTCTAGGAATCTGGCCGGATTTATTAGTTCTCCTAAATGCCGACAACCCAGGGTCCAGACCAGGAAGCAGAACCATAGTTTAACACACCATTTTGCAGCTTCTGTACTGTTACCCACCCATTACCCTATTGAGACGGTGTCTTTCCCACGGCCAAAATTAAGCAAATTTAAAACGGATCTAGAAGGAACAAATCATAAAAATCTAATAAAAATCAATATGGCTCACCTTGAACCAAAAAATAAAACAATTAAATGCGGTCTATTAAATATAAGGTCTCTACCTCCAAAGACTTTGTTAGTTAATTAAATTATTTCTTATGAGATTGACTTATTTTGTCTCACAGAAACCTGGTTACAAGAGGACTTCCTAAGTATAAATTAATCAACTCCATCCAGTTATTTAAATTTCCACATTCCTAGATCAACGGGAAGAGGAGTAACAACCATCTTTCAGACTGATTTATTAATTAGTCCCAGGCCAATTAATAACTACAATTCTTTTAAACATTTAACCCTCAGTTTCCCTCGTCCAAACTACAAAGCAATAATACCTCTTCTCTTTGTTGTTTTGTATCATCCACCAGGCCCTTACACTGAGTTTTTAGATCAGTTGTCAACTTTCTTGTTTGATTTGGTGTTAATTACTGAGAAGGTTATTATAGTGGGTGATTTTAACATTCAGTTGGTTTTGCTGAAAATATACATAAACCGACACCCTTTTGGCTTCAGATTTTAGACCTTGTGCTGACATATGGCATTGATTGTAAAGAATTAACAGTATTTCCTCACAACACTGTCCCAGCTGACCATTTTTAATAACCTTTGAGTTTAATCTTACTGAGTTCTCCACCCCTAAAAGAAGGTTCCAGTATAGTAGATCTTTTATCGGATAATGCTGTATCAAACTTTAAAGAGTCTGTCCCCCTTTTAATATTATCTGTATTGCAGAAATACCCTGCAGATGGCAGCAAAGTTGTTTCTTCCCATTCATAAATAGACACCTTTGTTAACGGTGTGACTTCCTTATTGTATTCTGTATTAGACAGTGTAGCTGCCTTGAAAAAGAAGGTGATTATTCACAGGAAGCTGTGTCCCTGGTATAATTTAGAGCTGCGTTCCGTGAAGCACAATGTTAGGAAATTGGAGAGAAAATGACACTCTACACAAAAAGAGGAATTCTACCTAATCTGGAAAGACAGTCTATTGTTGTATAAAAAGAACCTTCGCATAGTTCGAGCAGCATATTTTTCATCATTGATTGAGGAGAATAAAAATAATCCTAGATTTCTCTTCAGTACAGTTGCCACACTTACTCAGAGTCACAGCTCCGCTGATCCATCCGTTCCCTTAGCTCTTAGTAGTAATGATTTTATGGGATTCTTCATATATAAAATTGACTCCATCAAAAATAAAGTAATTGGCATCCTCCCAAACATGATTACCTTGTCCTCAGTAAGTGAGGCAGTGCTGAAGGAATCTTTAGAACCTGCGCAGTGTCTGAACTGTTTAGAAGCAGTAGAGCTTTCTGAGCTATCTAAAATTTTAGCTCCATCTAAACCTTCTACCTGTATGTTAATGGTTCTTGGCAGAAAGATTCAATATTTTTTTTTATTGAATTAATTCAATATCTTTATTATTTTTTTTTAAATCAGTGGTTTATTTGTCAATCTAAATATTAAGGAATAGACTCCACAAATTAAAAAGTTAATGTCATATGATATGTGTTTCTTAGGGTGATCAGCTGAAAGATGATGGTGCTGCTGAAAAGTCAGATGACACAAGAGAAGGGCAGCCTGAAATTAGTACTCTTCCATGTGAACCAGAGGATGAAGGTAAAATTTACTCCATCCACCCATCCATCCATCCATCACTCCATCCATCACTCCATTTGACCACTGCTCTTTAAACAATACAAAACATACATTTTGTTTTGTATTTGGAGTCTCTAGGAGTGAAAAAAAACGTAATTGTCATCTGTCCAGGTTCTACGTAGATATTAATATTCTTTTGAGATTGTATGTTTTGAGCCATTTTCTCTTTTCTCTTTTACATTTGCTGAACAAGTATGTCACAGTATTTGATGCAGAAATCCTAACAAAGTCGATTTAAGTAGATTTAAAGAGACCACATCAAAACGAGTTGGTCTCAGATGAACCTGATAACAGGGGTAAAAAAGGGGGGAAGAGGAGGTAAATTAAAAAAATATTCAGATCAAAGCATTATAGTTTCACTTTATATAGACCACAACTGTTTACATAAAGTGAATGTCATAAAGAAAAGCATGAAATGTCCCCTTTAAATTAACATTTGGAAGCCCTAAATATTCTCCTTTGGAATCAGTGTTCCCCATATCTCTCCAAGGGTGAGAGCTATGCTTCCAGGTGTAATGAAGATCATCTGAACCTCTGCCAGGTTTGTCAGTTTTATTCTCAGCACTCGTTTGGGTTTTTCCATGTCTGTTTGACAGCCTCACTTCCACCGTATCAAGCTTCTAAGATAAAAAAAATAGCAATTCTGATGATCAGTCATTGGCTAAAAGTGCCCTTTTATCAAGTACATCTATGAACCACCTCATGCTCACTTAGTCCCTAACATAATTTTTGCTTTCTCCAGAGAATTTTAGTACTGAGTGAGCTAATAGGTGTAAGTTCTCCCATTTACGAGGCTTTAGATTAAATTGAGGGGTGCATGGTGGTACAGTTGCCATGCAGCAACTTACATATGCAATACCATAACTGGGATTCTAAACTGTCATGTGGTGATAAAAAATAAGGGGTGGCACACACGAGTCGGGGGATTATTACAATAAACAATTTTATTGTACCTGAAGATAAAATTTAGCCAAATTTATTGTGAAGCAAGTTAATATCATGTTCATGAGAGGACGACGATCTAATGGCCATAAGCATGGAGAGATGAGGAATGGATTTATAGTTGGGACTCTAAATGTTAAGACCATGATAGAAAAAGCTAGAGAGTTGGTTCTTATAATGAAGAGGAGTAAGTGTGATATATTAGTTAACAAGGCCAAATTGATAGCAAGGCAAGAAGTTTAGGAATAGGGTTTAAGCTGTTTTACCATGGTGTAGAAGGGAATCAGAATCAAAATCAGAAATACTTAAAATTTTGTGACATGCTCCAGATATATAAACAACATATTTATATATACATCATTCCACACAAAAATATAAATATATACATATGTAACTACATATATCTGTAAAAAAAAAAAAAAAAATATATATATATATATATATATATATATATATATATATATATATATATATATATATATATATATACAGTAAATATCTGCAGATATAAAATATAGTGATAATGAAAATGTGCAAAAGAGTGTAAAACAATGAATAAATGTCAATAATTGTCAATAATTCTATAATTCTGAGTCAGAATTACAGAGGGAGGCGTTGTATAGATTGGGGCGACTGTGGCTTGATGGGTTGAGCAGTCGTCTGGCAACCAGAAGGTTGTGGGTTCCCAGGTACATATACTCCTCCACAGTGTCTACAGGGACCCCCTGGATGGAAACAGGGGTCAGAGGAGTTTTTGTCCTCCTCAGATCTACTATTAGCTCCTTAGTCTTTGTCACGTTGAGCTGCAGATGGTTCTGCTCACTCCAAGTCACAAAGTTACCCACCAGAGTTGTATTCACTCTCATCACCCTTTTCAATGCAGCCAACTATTGCTGAGTCATCAGAAAATTTCTGAAAGTGGCAGGACTCAGTGCAATAGTTGAAGTCTGAGGTGAAGAGGGTGCAGAGTAAGGGGAAGAGGACAGTCCCCTGAGGGGCTCCAGTGTTGCTGACCACCCTGTCAGACACACAGTTCTGTAGACGTACATATTGTGGTCTGCCATAAGTTAATCAACAATCCAGGACACGATGGGGGCCTCCACCTGCATCTCAGTCATCTTCTCACCCAGTCGTCTCAGCCGGTCCGTAGTCCTGTGGGCCGCTAGGACGTGGCGTCTTTGGCAAAGAACCAAGGCAGGACGTCTTTCACAGTACGGGGACTCTGGAGGTGCAGCTCACCTCCACACAGCTGGTAGGCACAAGCTTTCAGCACCCCGAGGAATAAACCATCAGGGCCTGCAGCTTTAAGATAAGATAAGATAGGGGTTTATTGATCTCACAGTGGAGAAATTTACTTGTCACATATCGGATTAATAAACCAAAAGAAAGGTGCCAAAAGGAGGAAAGGTGCATAAGGTATAAGGTATATACAGTGTGTCCACATATGTACAGTGTATCAAAAATAAAAAATAAAATAAAAAGTACGGGGGAAATAAAGGAAATTTAGAGTGACTTATGTACGCTCAGGTGACTTATATAAAAATAGAATGACGTTTAACATTAAGTGGTACCAGGTAAGAGCAACAGTGAGGTAGTGAGATATCGATACAGCTGAAGTCGCTTATTAAACAGGATTATTTAACAGTATTATTGCACAGTGTATTAAATAGAAGTGCACAGTAGTTATTGCACATTGGTTATTACAGTTGTAGTTACAGTTATAGTGCAGCATTGTAAAATCTGGTAGCAGCAGGGATGAATGACCTGCGGTAGTGCTCCTTTTACAGGCAGGATGTCTAAGTCTGTCACTAAAGGAGCAGCTCAGCTCCTCTACAGTCTGGTGCAGGGGGTGAAAGGTGTTGTCCATGATGGATGTGAGCTTGGACAACACCCTCCTCTCAGCTACTTCCTCCACAGAGTCCAGAGTGCAGCCCAGGACAGAAATTGCCTTCCTCACCAGCTTATTCAGACTCTTTCTGTCCCACTCTGCACTGCCAGGGGCTCAGCAGACAACAGCATAGAGGAGGGCTGAGGCCACCACAGAGTCATAGAAGGTCTTAAGCAGAGGCCTGCTCACTCCAAAGGACCTCAGCCTCCTCAGGAGGTGGAAGCGGCTCTGGCCCTTCTTGTATAGAGAGTTGGTGTTATGAGTACAGTCCAGTTTATTGTTGATGTGAACACCCAGGAATTTGAAACTCTCCACAATTTCTATGTCCTGCCCCTGGATGTTCACAGGTGAGTGGGGGTCTTCTCCTGAAGTCGATCACCATCTCCTTGGTCTTACTGGTGTTTAAGCACAGCTGGTTTTTCTCACACCAGTCCACAAAGTTCATGATGACTGACCTGTACTCCAGCTCGTTCCCATCAGACACAAAAGCTCACAATGGCCGAGTCATAAGAGAACTTCTGAAGGTGGCAGCTGTCAGTGTTGTAAGTAAAGTCAGAGGTGTAGAGGGTGAAAAGAAACGGAGACAGGACGGTGCCCTGGGGCCCCCGGTGCTGCAGAGTGCCACCTCTGACTGACAGCCGTGCAGCCGCACGTACTGAGGGCGGTCAGTGAGGTAGTCGATGGTCAATGAGGTAGTCCATGGTCCAGTCATCTAGATGTTTGTCCACCCCAGCGTCCTCCAGCTTCCCCCTCAGCAGCACTGGTCTGATGGTGTTGAAAGCGCTGGAGAAGTCAAAGAACATGACTCTCACAGCGCTCTCGGTGGTCTCCAGGTGGGTGAGTGCCCGCTGCAGCAGGTAGATGATGGCATCCTCTACTCCAATGTTGGGCCAGTAGGCAAACTGCAGTGGGTCCAGGGTGGAGCTCACCACTGTGCTTAGGTGAGCAAGGATGAGGCAGGTTTGCCGGAGTGGAGTCTGGTCAGCTGTCTTTTCACCAGGTCAGGCGTGAAGGACACTGTAGAAGTAATGGTTGGGGGAGGGTTGAGGTCCTCAGGTTGTGGAGGACATGATGTAAAGCAGGGGGAAGGGTGGAGTTGGTGGATGTGGATTTAGGAGGTGAGGAGCTGACAGAGGGTCCGTAGGGAGGAGGAGTTGGGGAAGATGGAGTGGTTGTTGTAGGGCAGCCAGCAGCAGAGAATTGTGGGGAATGGGCCACAGTATCAAACCTATTGAAAAATAGGTTCAGTTCATTGACTTAGTCCACGCGTCTTTCCAACCACATGTCACCAGTCTTCTGGAACCCAGTGATGGTTCTCATCCCACTCCACACTTCCCTCATGTTGTTAGGGTTTATTCTCCAGCTTTCTCCTGTACATGTCTTTAGCCTGAATGTCTTTAGCCTGAATGTCTTCCCCGTGGGGCCCACAGAGTGCAGGTCGGTCAGTCACTCCAAAGCAGGCCTGCAGTGCCTCATAATCCTGTGCAATAACAATAGAACAATAGAAAGAGCAGAGCTAGGCTGGAAGACACCTGTGTAGCTGCGGCTATCACGATCTTATCGTTTAGTGAAGAACAGGAAGAAATCCCCTTACCAGCTTACCTTCTTCTAGTTTCTTGTGGTTTCTCATGATGTGTGCAGTTTATGTTTTATTGTGATACCGTGATTGGCGAAAACCAACCTGTGGTAAAGGGTACTAGGTGTCGCTTTGCTGAATCAGCTTGGAGAGTTCTGCTGAATGTCCTGCCATTCTCCACACGGACTCAATGGAAGCAGTCCCAGAATGATAATGTTCAGAACAGAGAGTGCTATACATTATCCATCTGGAGGTCCAGGTTACTACCAGGGATGAGTATGAAGGTTATTTTGTTCCAGAAGTATTTGTGCCTTGTAAGCATGAATTTGAAGTTGTAGAGAGAGTTTCATTCCAAGTTTTGTATTTGTAGAATTAAAAAATAAATCACAAGTACAATTTTTTTTACACCTGTTCAAATTATTTTTTATATTTTTTTCCTCAACACAAATACAAATCAATAAATACAACTGCACAAATCTGCTGTTTGTGATTCACAAACTTAATGTTACAAGTTACGCCTTCATTTGTACTTTTGACACAAATGTCTCACCAGTAAAAATGATCTGTGACTTGTGGGTAGTACCCTTGATCGGACAGCAGGGGCGCTGCCTGCTCCGTCAGTCTGTACCAACCGGAAATACATATATGGCCTACTGCGTTGTTGCCTTGCAAGGACCCTGCCCGCATATGCCTTCAAAGGACGCACCTGTCACTGTCACTACCCGATCCGTTGGTCCGTGTACAGTCTTTTGGTCATTAGATTTTTGTTTCAGAAACAGGAATTGAAAAAACAAAAACAAATGGCCGTTTGAATGGCTGTTTAATAATACAAAAAAAAAAACTTGAAATACAAAGCGTTTATCTTTTTCATTGTCAAATAGGAAAAAGCAAATTTTGAAAATTTATTTGAATTTCATTTTCTATTTCTGGTAACAGAAAACAAAAAAGCTTTTAAACAGAAACGGAAAAAAACGCTTGTTTGTTCACATCCCGAGACCGGATGTGGTTCCTATGCCTGAGACTACTTTCCAACATAAAAGCAATATGTTTGACGTGCATCAGCCTATTTTACAATTTTTTTTACACATGTCGACTACAGTTAGTTTATATAATTTCTTTCAGCTTTATGTAATATTTCTCCAGGAAGCTTTCTCAATTGAAAAATTCTGGAGTAATGATGAGTACCAAGCTATTTACCACTGCCCAAACAAAGGCCTTGTAATGACTTAGATAACTTGCAAATCCAACAGAAACAGGTCCACCCCTTAGTAATGGGTGGAAGTTAAAGCCATTAAGACAGCAGAACCGAAACTGGTCCACTCCTCTGCAACGGGGAGTCGTAAGGGTTGTTATTGGCCTGGCTTAAAGGAAAAATGTTTAGATCACCCATATGAGGGTGAGAATTGAAGTGATGATTGTCCGGAATTAATCAAATAGCTGTATTCAGAATCGGAATCAGAATCAGATATACTTTAATAATCCCAGAGGGAAATTGCTGTTTCAGTACTATCACCATAACATAAACATCACAAACATCACAAAGACGGTTCATTGAGGCCGTGCTGCCAAGGACACTGTTACACAGTGTCCAGAAGGGGCTGCCTATGGATCTGTTGAAGGAAGATTACAACAACACGGGGGGAGTGGAGGGAGATAAAAAAGACAGATGCTTGACAATTTATGCTGTCACAAATAAAGAGTGAATCATCCGACAAAAAAAACTCATTGCACGAGAAGCACAAATAACACAAGACACATATATGCCGAAGGTCAACATTTGAGACTGGTCGGGTGAAGTTCATCTGTATTAGTGAGCATCAGTTGTGTGTGTCTGTATGGGTGAAAATGTTTATATTTCCGTGGAGCTCTCCAGAGGCCATTTGTCCTTGGTCTTATCCGGCAGCCAACACTTCAAAAAAACAACCACAGCTGTCCGCAGGGAAGGGGGGGGGGGGTACAACTCAGGGTAGAATTTGATAGTGGGAAGTCTGATTTGAAAAAAAAAACAGAATTTGTTATGAGAAACAAGCTGAACAAACTTTTCCTTCAGCTTCTTCAGAGTCTTTTTGTCGCTGTCTCCTGGATCTAATTTCAATATTCCAATCGATTGGGCTAGTTAACGTTCACACTTCCAGGTTTTATCCCATCTCACCTCTGTGTACCACCACCGCAGTCAGCTTATCAAGCTTACAGTTCGGTTCATTCATCGCCTTAGCGATCACGTCGACTGCTGCCGGCAGTCTAATCAAGGCTATGTTGACCGCCAGCAGCTTCTGAAGGTGCAAATACATTATATATCCTCCGAGACCAAAAAGTAGGAATCTAAGTATTGTAAATCCGAATAAGTAGACATCTTCGACGTCCTCAACAGAAAGAATGGAAAGGCACACCGTGGACCATTTCTCCCGTGGAGAAGCAAAGGACCGGGGACAGACACGCTCCCCGGTCCTTTGCTTTCCAAAATTTGATCAATTGTGTTGAGAGACGAGATCCATAATTTCCTTAGAGCTTTCGGTTGCTATGAAGAAATGGCACAAAAGACACAAAACAAAGAAAAGAGCAGGAGAGAAGGGGCAGGATAATAGCAGATAAGGAGCTCTGGAGAGCTAAAGAAAAACCGACCAATCTCGAAGAGAGACAGAACAGAACAGAAGTTTTTGAGAGTTGGAACCTAAGGCCTCCTGTGTTTAAGGTTGGTTTTTTTCTCTTAACGTAGATGTCTTCCTTCACACCCCTTTCAAACCATCTGTCTTCTTTGTCAAAAGAGTGTCCTTTGTCCTTTAGGTGTAGGTGGACAGCAGAGTCTTGTCCTGAGGAGTAGCTCTACTGTGTTGAGCCATGAGTCTGTGGAGAGGTTGTTTGGTTTCTCCAATATGAAGATCAGAACATTCCTTACTGCACTGAACTGCAGACACCACTCCACTCATCTTAGGTTTGGGGGTTTTGTCCTTGGGATGCACCAGCCTTTGTCTGAGGGTCCTGTTTGGTTTGAAATGTACTGAGATTTTGTGTTTGGAGAAAATCCGGTGCTGCAGAGTGCCACCTCTGACTGACAGCCGTGCAGCCGCACCTCTGAAGGTTCCCAAAGCTCTCTTTTCCATTTCTTCCATGTAAAGATTGGCTACTGGAGATCCCATGGCACAACCATGCTTCTGTCTGTAAAAGTGATCGCTGAACTTGAAATAAGTTGTAGAAAGACAAAGGTCCAGTAGGGTACAGATCTGGTTCACAGTGAAATTAGTTCTGGTATTTAGGTCACTATCTAGTTGAAGATGTTTCCTGACTGTTTCTACTGCCTCTGATGTAGGTATGCAAGTAAAAAGGGAAGTAACATCGAAAGACAACAGAGTTTCCCCTGGTGCAATCTTTAAGTGTTTGAGTTTGTTAGCAAAGCCTTTAGAGTTTTCTATGTGATGTGGTGTGTACCCCACCAGGGGGGCTAAAATACTAGCAAGCTGTTTAGCAATGTTATATGTTACTGAATTAATGCTGCTGACAATGGGTCTGAGTGGTGTTCCTTCCTTGTGGATTTTTGGGAGTCCATATAAGCATGGAATGTATTCCCCTGGAAGACATTCCATTGTCTCTGTACTGAATTGTGCTAAGATAATTTTTTTTTATTTTATTTATAAAAATAAATAAAATAAAAATTTTCCTGGATACAATCCATAAAAAGATGAGCGGTTAATTACCTTGTCTTTTTCTAGTTGTTGTAGGTAGTCAGTGATTTTCTTTTTGTAGGAGTTTGTTGGATCCCTTTTCAAAGACTCATATGTGGTGGTGTCACTCAGTGGAGTGTAAATTTTGTCCTGGTAATCTGAAGTGTTGAGGACCACGGTGCATCTTCCTTTGTCTGCTGATAATATGGTGATGCTTTGGTCCTGGCTAAGCGATGTTATGGCTTTCCTTTCCTGTGTTATGAGATTGGAGGGAGGTGGTTTGGTGCTGAATAGGGTAGCTGTTATTTTTATCCTGAGTTGCTCTGCCTTTGTTTCAGCCAGATTGTTGTTCCTGATGACCAATTCCGTGGCAGTTATCAGTTCCACAATGGGTATTTCTTGTGGAAAAATGGCAAAATTCAGGCCTTTACTCAGTACCTCCATCTCTGGCTTTGTCAGCAACCTGCTAGAGAGGTTTTTAACCCACTTGTCCTGGACATTGATGTTGGTGGACTCCTCCTTGGGTATGTTGGTGTCTAGTTTAGGTGCTGCTTTCTGTTGCAGTCTATTGAATTTAGCTTTTTGTCTTTCTTTTGTTTTAAGGTGCTGTGAAAGAGATGGCATTCATCCCACTTTGGAGGGTGCAGCTCTTCTTTCTAGGAATCTGGCCGGATTTATTAGTTCTCCTAAATGCTAACAACCCAGGGTCCAGACCAGGAAGCAGAGCCATAGTTTAACACACCTCTCTGCAGCTTCTGTACTGTTACCCACCCATTATCCTATTTAGACGGTGTCTTTCCCATGGCCAAAACTAAACAAATTTAAAACGGATCTAAAAGGAGCAAATCATAAAAATCTAATAAAAATCAATACGGCTCACTTTGAACCAAAAAGTAATAGAATTAAATGTGGTTTATTAAATATAAGGTCTCCCCCCAAAAAACTTTGTTAGTTAATGAATTGATTTCTGATAATCAGATTGATTTATTTTGTCTCACAGAAACCTGGCTACAAGAGGACTGCGTTAGTATAAATGAGTCCACTCCATCCAATTATTTAAATTTCCACATACCCAGATCTACGGGAAGAGGGGGAGGAGTGGCAACTATCTTTCAGTCTGATTTATTAATTAGTCCCAGGCCAATTAATAATTACAGTTCTTTTGAACATTTAACCCTCAGTTTCCCTCATCCAAGCTACAAAGCAATAAAACCTCTTCTGTTTGTTGTTTTGTATCGTCCACCAGGTCCTTACACTCAGTTTTTGGATTAGTTGTCAGAGTTCTTATCTGATTTGGTGTTAAACAAGGTCCTTGGAGTGGGTGATTTTAACATCCATGTTGACACTAAATGTGATAACCTTTGCGTAGCCTTTAAAACTCCTAGATTCAATTGGTTTTGCTCAAAATGTGCATAAACCGACGCCCTATTGGCTCCATACTTTAGACCTTGTGTATGGGGGTGCCAAATGTAAAATTTCAGATAAAATTCTATAGCTGATATACTTTTAATGTAGCTTTTGATTATTCACTTTTCTCACATTTAGCTCACTTTTCTCACATTTAAGACAGAAATTTGTGATAAACAAGATCTTATATGCAATTGTCAACAATATGTTTATAAAGTAAAATAAATAGTTAAATGTTAAATCTAAATGTTAAATTTAAATCTAAATGCTAAATCTATATCTAAATGTTAAATGTTAAATCTAAATGATTAATCTATATCTAAATGTTAAATCCATATCTAAATGTTAAATCTATATCTAAATGCTAAATCTAAATGTTAAATCTATATCTAAATATTAAATCCATATCTAAATGCTAAATCAATATCTAAATGTTAACTCTATATCTAAATGCTAAATGTTAAATCTATATCTAAATGTTAAATCCATATCTAAATGCTAAATCTATATCTAAATGTTAAATCTAAATCTAAATGTTAAATCTAAATGTTTCGAAAATATGCAAATTGACCACACCCCCTATCAGGTTCTTGCCCACACCACTGACCTTGGATCAGCCATGAGTTTACAGAGTACTTAAACGGTGTAATTCCCATGCCGCACCACTACTAGTGCTGTGATTTTTGAAGCTCCGTGTCAAATTGCCCAGAAGAAAAAAACAGCGGCTGGTGGAGGACTGTTTGGGCTGCAAACTGTTGTAGATAAACCCACAGCTATAGCTGAAAGTCCCCCTAAGCAACAGTTAAACCTTGTAGTGTGTAAATGGAGAGTACAAAGGCAACGCAAACCTGTTTTCACCATGTAAACAGAGCCAGAGACTGTACTACAGTGATGCAAGTGTATCCAGAGCATAGTTGTTAACTATAAATAATAACTGCCGAATAGATCAAATTTCAAGTAGAGGACTTGCTGTATATGCATGACTTACCTTGTCACTCCTCAGAGCAGAAATACATTCCTCCGACAAATGATGACTTCTTAAAAAGAAATAATCTCCCTCCGTCTCTACTCTTCTCCATGACACTCAAATATACTCATGGCTGATCCAAGGTCAGTGGTGTGGGCAAGAACCTGATAGGGGGCGTGGTCAATTTGCATATTTTTGAAACATTTAGATTTAGATTTAACATTTAGATTTAACATTTAGATATAGATTTAACATTTAGATATAGATTTAGCATTTAGATATGGATTTAACATTTAGATTTAACATTTAGCATTTAGATATGAATTTAACATTTAGATATAGATTTAACATTTAGATATGGATTTAACATTTAGATATAGATTTAACATTTAGCATTTAGATATAGATTTAACATTTAGATAAGGATTTAACATTTAGATATAGATTTATCATTTAGATTTAACATTTAACATTTAAATATAGATTTAGCATTTAGATTTAAATTTAACATTTAGATATAGATTTAACATTTAGATATAACATTTAACATTTAGATATAGATTTAACATTTAGATTTAACATTTAACATTTAGATTTAACATTTAACTATTTATTTTACTTTATAAACATATTGTTGACAATTGCATATAAGATCTTGTTTATCATGAATTTCTGTCTTAAATGTGAGAAAAGTGAGCTAAATAATCAAAATGTATCAGCTATAGAATTTTATCTGAAATTTTACATTTGGCACCCCATACTTGTGCTGACATATGGCATTGATTGTGAAGAATTAACAATATTTCCTCACAACCCGGTCCTATCTGACCATTTTTTAATAACCTTTGAGTTTAATCTAACTGAGTTCTCCACCCCCAAAAGAGCGTTCCATTATAGTAGATCGTTATCGGATAATGTTGTATCAAAACCCCTTTTAATATCCTTAGTATTGCAGAAATGCCCTGTAGATGGCAGCGATGCTGTATCTTCCCATTCACAAATTGATACCTTTGTTAATGGTGTGACTTCCTCATTGCGTTCTGCATTAGACAATGTAGCTCCCTTGAAAAAGGTGATTATTCAGAGGAAGCTGCCTCCCCATTCCTTGAAGCACAATTTTAGGAAATTGGAGAGAAAATGGCGCTCTACACACCAAGAGGAATCCTACCTAATCTGGAAAGACAGTCTATTGTTGTATAAAAAGACCCTTCACTGTAATATTCCGATTATAGTTCTGGTTTATGTTTTTGTTTTTCTCCTGTCTTTGATTATCCTGCTGTTTTGATTTCTGTCTTGTCTGGATCCTCGTTTTGTTGGTGTAATGTTTTGGTTTACCGTGTTGTTGTTATCACTTTTAGTCTTAGCCTGTTCTTCTGTCTTTAGTTTGTTCTGCTTAGGTTTATTTTTATCCTTAGACTTGTCCTGTTTGCTCCCTTAATTATTTCCACCTGGTTTTGGTTAATTAGTCCCTCCCTGCTAATGTGTCTGCCCGCCTATTTAAACCCCTCTTAGTTTTCTGTTTGTTGCCGGGACTTCACAATCATTTCATCATTCCTTTGGTAAGAGCCTTCCTGCATTTTTGTCGAGTCTGACCGGTTCTTTGTTTTTTGAGTTTTGCCCAGTCGTTTGATGTCTGAATTACCATCAGCCTGGATCCGGTCTGTTTGCCTGTTTTATTCCCTCACCTTTCCTTCAATAAACACCACAAAAAGGATTACTACTGCGTCTGGCTGAACTCTGGGTTCATCTCCACACAAATCATTACATTCACAGAGTTAGAGCAGCATATTTTTCATCATTAAGTGAAGAGAATAAAAATAATGCTAGATTTCTCTTTAGTACGGTTGCTAAACTTACCCAGAGCCAAAGCTCTGTTGATTCATCCATTCCCTTAGCTCTTAGCAGTAATGACTTTATGGGATTCTTCATAAATAAAATTGATGCCATTAAAAATAAAATTGAATTCAATTCAATTCAATTTTATTTATACAGTGCCAATTCATGAAACATGTAATCTGAAAGCACTTTACAAAGTCAAGTTCAATCATATTATACAGATTGGGTCAGATTATACAACTTGGTCAAAAATTTCCTATATAACGGAACCAGTTGATTGCATCAAAGTTCCGACAAGCAGCATTCACTCCTGGAGAGTGAATGCTGCTTTGTCGGAACTTTTGCCACAGGGAGAGTCGTCTGCATTGTCCATGGCTTTGCAGCAATCCCTCATACTGAGCAAGCATGAAGCGACAGTGGGAAGAAAAACTCCCCATTAACGGGAAGGAAAACCTCCGGGAGAACCAGAACCAGGCTCAGTATGAACGGTCATCTGCCTCGACCGACTGGGGGTTACAGAAGACAGAGCAGAGACACAACAAGAGAGACAAAAAGAACAGAAGCACACATTGATCCAGTAATCTGTTCTACATTAGATGGTAATAGCGGGTGATCTGTCTTCTCTGGATGATGTGCAGTTAACAGAACGTCAGACCAGGTGTACCTACTATGAAGATAAAAGAGAGAGAACAGAAAGTTACAAGCAGAAATGACAACACGCCGCAATGCATAATTAAAGAACAGTAGAACTATATAGAGTGAGAAAAATAGGCCCTAATGTCCTCCAGTAGCCTAAGCCTATAGCAGCATAACTATAGAGGTAGCTCAGGGCAACACAAGCCATTCTAGTTAGAAGTTTTGTCAAAAAGGAAAGTTTAAAGATTAGTCTTAAAAGTAGACGGGGTGCCTGCCTCCCGGTCCAAAAGTGGGAGTTGGTTCCACAGGAGAGGAGCCTGATAGCTAAAGGATCTGCCTCCCATTCTACTTTTAGAGACTCTAGGAACCATCAGCAGACCTGCAGTCTGAGAGTGAAGTGCTCTGTTAGGAACATATGGGGTAATCAGAGCTCTGATATATGATGGAGCTTGATTATCAAGGGCTTTATACGTTAGAAGAAGAATTTTAAATTCTATTCTTGATTTAACAGAAAGCCAATGAAGGGAAGCTAAAATTGGAGAAATATTTTATTTTATATAATCCCTCTTGTTGATTTTCATCAGAACTATTGCTGCAGCATTTTGGATCAGCTGAAGACTTTGACCTGCATTTTGTGGACTTCCTGATAGTAAAGAATTACAATAGTCCAGCCTTGAAGTAACAAATGCATGGACTAGTTTTTCAGCATCGCTCCTGGACAGAATGTTTCTAGTTTTGGCGATATTCCTGAGGTGAAAAAAGGAAACTCTGGAAACCTGTTTAATATGGGATTTAAATGACATGTCTTGGTCAAAAATAACACCAAGATTTTTAACTTTATTACCAGAGGCCAAGTTAATGCCACCCAGATTAAGTGATTGATTAAGAAGTTTATTTTTTGAGGACTCTGGCCCAAAGATTACAACTTCTGTCTTCCACCCAGAAACAAAAACTCAAAAATGTGAAAAGTGGCAGATTAGCTTACTTTTCTGATCCTCTGGCATGATGGCAGCAAAATTTTTTGTTAATGCAAATGCTGTAAATCTTTGGTCAAAGGAGCAGGGGACCTCCCTGCTGCTGGTGGCTCTGTGAGCGGGGAGAGCTTTCAGTTTTTCAGTTCTGTGGAAACTGACCACTGCTCCCCCTGGCTGTTCTCAGTCTGAGAGGCAGACAGCAGCTGCCTTCTACCGCATGAGGTGGATGGCTGGACACTTCAGAGACTAAAAAGCTTTCAGTATGAAGAAAATGAGAGAAAGCCTCCGTAAATCTACAGATCTGAAACATTGTGTTTGCATCTAGAGAACTGTCATTTTTCTTTTCTTTAATTTTCTTCCTTCAGGTATGGTTCATGGTTTGTAAATAGTACATTTATATATATATATATATATATATATATATATATATATATATATATATATATATATATATATATATATATATATATACATCATGGCCAAAAAAAGCCAACTTAAAGGATCCACTAAATTCAACATAGTCTACTGGACAGAATGAGATGTGTTTTTTCACATCTAGTTTGTTTTACTGCCAGTTCCATAGCCCTCATCTAATTGTCCAGCAATGCCAACTCCGGCCAAAATCTTTAGTCTTGTGTTGTTTTTAAGATGCCTTTGGCTACTGTTATTCCATTAGCATTTTTCAGACAGATATTTAAAGTCTCTGAACCCCACATTTATCTTCAAAACCTCAGTTCCAACATAGCAATAAAAGACTTTTCTAACATTACTAGCCTGCAAGGATTGGCATGCACGGGGGGGCTTGTTTAGCTGTCTCTATGTAACTTGTCTGCTGCTGGATTTTTAAGTTTTGTTTGTTTTGTGCTTTTTTGTCTCTCTTGTTGTGTCTCTGTTCTGTCTTCTGTAACCCCCAGTCGGTCGAGGCAGATGACCGTTCATACTGAGCCCGGTTCTGCCGGAGGTTTTCCTTCCCGTTAATGGGGAGTTTTTCTTCCCACTGTCGCTTCATGCTTGCTCAGTATGAGGGATTGCAGCAAAGCCATGTACAATGCAGATGACTCTTCCTGTGGCTCTACGGTTCCCCAGGAGTGAATGCTGCTTGTCGGGACTTTGATGCAATCAACTGGTTTCCTTATATAGGACATTTTTGACCAATCTGTATAATCTGACCCAATCTGTATAATATAATTGAACTTGATTTTGTAAAGTGCCTTGAGATGACATGTTTCATGATTTGGCGCAATATAAATAAAATTGAATTGAATTGAATTGAAGTTAGTCTGGTTTGAAATCTTCCACTTCCATCTATCCACTTTTTCTTCTTGAGGGAAAGAGTAATGAATCAATATTTTTTAAGTAAACGACAGATTTTTTTTTAATGGAACCTCTCTCTTCTTCCTTGTCATTGTTGTTGTCTAATTCAGTTTAATTCCATATATACTGTATATCTATCTATCTATCTATCTATCTATCTATCTATCTATCTATCTATCTATCTATCTATCTATCTATCTATCTATCTATCTATCTATCTATCTATCTATCTATCTATCTATCTATCTATCTATCTATCTATCTATCTATCTATCTATCTATCTATGTGTGTATGAGTGACATTTAAGCCTGTGCACCTGGTGTGTGACAATGATTGACAGAAATCATAACTTAAACAGATTATATGAATAAGGACACAAAAGGCACTGATTGGCCAAGAACACAGAGAGCTGCTCACCTGATGAGATTTTAAATAACAAATCAGAGACCAACATTCAGTCACATGGAAGCAAGTGTTTAAGAAGATACAAGTTGATTACCTACTCTAATAAAAAAACAGCAGATTATCTGTGAATAATTTAGATAATAATTTCTCATTTTTTCTAGGTGCTCCACCAGTGGTTACCAATAATCCTCAGGAGAAGGTAAGACATCTGTCTTTATTTTATTTGTTTATGTATTTATTTATGTATTCACTTACAAACATTAAATTCTTATTATTCTTTTTATAGTCGTTTTGCAATCCTTCTGAGGAAAACAGCAAGAAATGTCAAAACGAAACTGAAAAACTTCTCAGAAGACTTCACCTCCGAAACCAACATCAGCAGATGCTGTCATCTGAGGACTTTGTTAAAATAACTCCACCTATGAAACAGACAAATGAGATATTTGAAAAAGATCTAGTACGTGCTTTTCTTCAGAGGTTAATGATGTTAGATTACAGAGCAAGATATATCCCTGTACAGCGAGAAAACTCTAAATTGAATAATTCACCGGCTTTTCCAGTATCTGAAAGTGCTGACGATGACTTTGACGCTCTTTTTAGTACTACAGCCAATTTAATTCAGTCAAAAGAGAATCATATACACCCAATGGATGTTCAAATGGCAGTACTTCACTGCTCAGAAAGCTTACTTCAGCAGAAAATCATCACAAAGCTGTCACAATGCCAGTATGCCTTACCTTTGCTTGTTCCTGATCCTGCCTCAACAAATATTGAGTGTCCTCTGTGGACATTCAGACAAATAACAAAAACATGGAAAATAAGCCCAATTGAGGCAAATTCAACCACTCTCACGATGAAGAGCATGCCGATCTGCAAAGCCAAGACTCCAATGGTTTCATTTTTTCGACTGGGCTCTATGTCTTTGTCCAAATCTCAGCTGATGAATGCTATGATCAATGACCGCCACAACACATTCTTCCACAGAAACTGTCCAGGCAGCACCAAATCTCGTCATCTGATAGATGGTGTGGCAGAGATTGCATGGTACTGCCCTGCTGGAAAACCCAATGATTTATTTAATGACTGCATTGCCTTCTGTAATCTTCATGGCGATGCTCTTGCAATCGCAAAGCAGCGTGAAATACTGACTGAAATGTCTTCAGTAATTGTTGTTCTTGTACCAACTTTGGAAAAAAGCCAGGGAAGTAGTGCAGTCATTTCAATGCTTTACAAATCGCCAAAACCTCTGATTGTCATCAGTGCTGACAATGAGTGTGGTGGAGTTGAGGTGAAAAAACAAAAATACAAACTGGGTCTGAAAGAAAGAAGCCAGTCAGATGTTTCTGAAGAACTGAAAAAGATTATAAGAAGCATTTTGTCTGGACCCCACACTTCTTTCCAGCTTGAAACTATGGCCAAAGTACCTGGAGTCAAAGTGGATGAAGATGTGGAGGTCTGCCTGAAAGGCAAATTGTTGGCCATGGAACTAGTCAAAATGATTGAAAGGATGGATATTGCCAAACTAAAAGATACATTCCTTCCCTGCCAAGGCCAACTTTGGTATGAATGGTGCAAAATCAACAAAGAATTACATCATCTAAAGGGAAACATTGAGGATGAAAAATGTCAGAAGAGTGAAGAGCTGATGGAACTAAGACAGAAACAGTGTGATGTGTCCAATAGTGAACTGATGAGGTTGTTCATTAAGAACCTCAATGATTTGCAACCAAATGACAGAGAATACTTCTTAAAATGGACTCAGATCCTGATAGATGGCCTCTCAACAGACGATCTTTCTTTAGTTCTCCAAAGCTATGATGAAACATGGTCAGAGGTCTTGGATCTCAAGAAGAAACATGACAAATCTGTTCAATTAGAAAAAAAGCAAGAAGAACTTGAAAAGCTATCAAAAAAGGTTCAATCAGCAACCTTTGGTCTGGAGCACATGTTCAGAGAAATGGGACAGATTTACGAAGCCCATAAATCTCTCAAGAAGCAATCTCTGGGCCATCAGAGTGAATGGTCTAAATACCCTGAGCTAGCTGCAGACTTGATGATAAAGGGACACCCAATGGAGTTGATGGATGGTGATGCAGGTCACATACCTTTAATATGGATATCTAGTCTTTTACAGGCAGTCATCCAGAAACTGGGTGACCAGAGAGTCTTTGTGCTTTCAGTTTTGGGCGTACAAAGCAGCGGAAAGTCAACAATGCTGAATGCCATGTTTGGATTGCAGTTTGCTGTAAGCTCCGGGAGGTGCACCAAGGGGGCTTATATGCAACTGGTTGAGCTGTCAGAGGAAATCAAAAAAGACTACCGGTTTGACTATATTCTAGTTGTGGACACTGAGGGGCTGCGTGCTCTCGAGTTAGCAGGTAATGCCAGCCTCCATCGTGACAATGAACTTGCAACATTTGTTGTTGGATTGGGAAACATGACATTAATCAACATCTTTGGTGAGAACCCAGCAGATATGCAAGATGTACTGCAGATTGTTGTGCAGGCTTTTATGAGAATGAAGAAAGTCCAACTTACTCCAAGCTGTGTGTTTGTTCATCAGAATGTCACTGATATTGCAGCAGCAGAGAAAAACATGGATGGAAAAAGACGCCTGCAGGAAAAACTGGACAAGATGGCTCAACTTGCTGCCAAAGAGGAAGTGTGTGATGTTGAGTGTTTCAGTGATGTCATTGCATTTGATGTGCAAAAAGACGTGAAATACTTTGCTCAGCTATGGGAGGGAAGTCCGCCAATGGCTCCACCAAATCCAGGGTATAGTGAGAGTGTCCAAGAACTGAAGACCATCATCCTGTCTAAGGCCTCACAGTCTAAAGGAATCACTTTGTCACATTTCAATACCAAAGTTCAGGACCTGTGGAACGCCTTGATGAATGAAAACTTTGTTTTTAGCTTCAAAAATACCCAAGAAATTGTAGTTTACAGAAAACTGGAGGTCCAATATTGGAGTTGGACTTGGGCCCTGAGGAGTGAAATGCTGAACATTGAAAACCAACTTTATCCCAAAATTAAAAAGGGCCAACAGGGCAAAGTTGAGCTCAGTGACCTTTCCAAAGCAATGAACAAAAGGTACAAAGAAATAAAACAAGCTATTGCAGACTACTTTGAAGAAGATAAAGACAAAGAAATGTTGGTTCAGTGGCGGAGCCGATTTGAAAATAAAATCAAAGAACTTCATGGGGAACTTACAACAGGTGTAAAGAGAAAACTGGATCAAGTTATTGATCAAAATAATGCTCGGAAAAACCTTGACAACAAGAAGACAGAGTTTGAAAACAAGCTGTTCCAGAAAAGCAAAGAGCTTGCTCACCAATTAAAATGCATCACAAATGAAGAGGAAATAAGAGCCCACTTCAGCACTGTATGGGAGCACCGTGTTAAGGAATTAACCTCAGATATGAAACCCATTGAAGACATAAACTTGGAGGAAGATCAGTTTCTTGTCCTTCAAGATCTTGGTTTTGAAAATGGACTTATTGTCGAGTCAAGAAAAAACATGAAATACAAATCTCTGTCAGAAACTGGGACCTACTCTGATTATATAACCCAAAGGAAGATTAGATTATTTGGAAAGACACTTGGGTATGAACAACAGGAAAGAATCAGATCATTTATCAAAAATGTTGAAACAGAATGTCTGGACGCCTTGAAGAGGAAACCTATTGCAGCCACAGGTTACAGCTCAGCCTACTTGCAGGAACTTGGCAATACTATAAAACAAAAAGTGAGTGAGTTTGAATCAGAGAGAAACTTCACTTTCAAGAAGGAGTTTACAGTTGATCTTTCACTGTATGTCTTTGACAGGACAGAAAGCTGGCTCTTACAATCCCATAAGAAATACAAAGACAAAAATGATGTCCTCACTTATCTGGACAGCAAGAAAAGTGAATATTACAACATTTTCAGAAGCTTTTGCAAAGGAAGCTCCTCTGCTGTTGTGTTTGGAGGAATGATTTGTAAAAACCTCAAAGCTTCTGCTGTTGAGGCTGTCAGTAACAAGACAGCTGTGGATATTGCTGGAAAGATGATGTGCAGCTTTCCAGCTTTCAGTCAGAACAGACTGAACTTAGAGAAACATGTGTTAACATCTCTGGCAGAGAAAGAAGACTTTAACAGTTTTATCACCTACATCAAAAATCCAAGAAGGCATGTAGAGGCTTTTGTCAAAGAAGAAGTGAAGAAATATGTGTTCAGTGCACAAAAAGATAAGGTCCAGAATATTCTGAAGAAAAATACAGAAGACATCAACAGACTCATCAGCCAAGCTTTGTTTGATGCAACAGAGAAACCTAAAAAGGAGGGAGGAGACATAGAAATGTGGGTGGAGGAATTTTCCAGTAAATTAGAACCACATTTGACACTTAATACCATTAGTTGCCAAAACTTCATTGACATAAACAATTTTGACTTTCTTAAAGAAGAGATAGAGAAAGGCCTCAAAGTCATTATAAAGGAGATGAGCAATCTCTCACTGAATACGGTGAATGATTGCAGACATAAGCCTGAACAAATCCTCATTGATCAGTTGTGCAACGGCTGCTGGGAAATATGTCCATTCTGCTCTGCTGTTTGCACCAACACTCTAAAGGACCACAGTCCTGAGAAGCACAGTGTCCCTTTTCATCGACCCGGTGGAGTTAAAGGTTGGCACACAAGAGGAAAAGTTGACCTTGTAACTGATTTCTGCACCACATTAGTTGCAAGTGACAGAAGCTTTTACCCTGAACATGACTCACAGGAGACAGTTCCATTTAAACAGTATCCTACTGCTGGAGAAAAATATGCTTCATGGAGCATTACAGCTGATGCATCTATGCTGGCCTACTGGAAATGGTTCGTCTGCCACTTTCAAAAAGATATGGAAGACCACTATAAGTTGAAATTCCAGGGTCATGGAAAAATTCCCCATGAATGGAAAAAATTGTGTAAAGAAGATGCCATTAGAAGTCTAAATGAAATGTGCAGTTTGTAAGAAATTAGCAGTTACTCTTCAAGTTAATTTTTATCTTGAACAGTCAGAGATACTAGGGTTACACACCCTCTAAAATAAAAGGATTTCATATAAATTTGTTTAGCTTATATTTGCCACAGTTGATTTATTAGTAAGGATCATTGAGATGTATTGTAGCAAACTTCAGTTTTTGGTATACATGTGGAAGTATTTTAGAAGGTTTTCAGAAATTAGTGTTTCAAGTGTTTTCTCAGTAAAGATAGCATGAACATAAAATTAAAAATTAAAATATTTTCTTTTCCTATTAATCATGATCTTAATAAATGTTAAATGAACATAATAAAAATAAGTTTATACCAGGAATTTCTATATCTAGTGTAATAAGCAGTGACAATATTAGTCTGATGAAATTTCTTTAAAAAAAGAACTCCTGTATGTGAATTGTTGCTCTTTGTGGGAACTTGGGAAATAAAGATTCATTGATCAGTAAGGAAAATGTGTCCTAAAAATTATTTGACTTCAGTTTTCTATCAGAACTTTAGAGATTTCATAGGTCTAGTGGAAGAAATCTTTGTTTTGCAGATGTCTGGCCTTATATTGATTTGTCTCCCATTGTCTTGAACATCTAAAGAAATATATTTAATATAACAAAATGCAGCCTGTTACATTTAAATGATCCATGTAAATTGACTGGATGTATGCCTTCTACTACTTGCTCTAACAAAAATTATCAGTGATTAGCCAAGCCGGCCATGCCTGGTACACTAGATCAGGGGTGGCATGGGGCCCTCTGAATTGTGAAGACAAAAAATAAAACAGACCCATTATACAGATAGAGAAATTTAATAGAATAGACTTACATTATTTTTTTCTACCTTTTGTCCCTCTCTTCTTATCCATTTTCTTGCTGTTTACCCCTCCGTTTTTTCTTTTGTCCGTTTTTCTAGTAAACAAGCCATGATCTGCTTATGTGTTCTCCATTTTTCATTTGAATGCATACTGTAGGGATTAAGGGAAAAGCATTAGGCTGGTTTAAATCTTATCTGTCGGACAGATTCCAGTTTGTTCATGTTAATAATAAATCTTCCTCGAACTCTAGGGTCACTTGTGGAGTACCACAGGGTTCAGTCCTTGGACCAATTCTATTTACTATATATATGCTTCCGATTGGCAAAATTATCAGACAGCATGGGATTAATTTCCACTGTTATGCTGATGACACTCAGCTATATTTATCCATAAATCCTGATGAATCCAATCAGTTACTTCGACTGCAGTCATGTCTTGATGACATCAAAAGCTGGATGACTTTAAATTTCCTGCATTTAAATTCTGACAAGACAGAAGTTGTAATCTTTGGGCCAGAGTCTTCAAAAAATAAAGTTCTTAATCAATCCCTTAATCTGGATGGCATTAACTTGGCCTCTGTTAATAAAGTTAAAAATCTTGGTGTTGTTTTCGACCAAGACATGTCATTTAAATCCCATATTAAACAGGCATCCAGAGTTTCCTTTTTTCACCTCCGGAATATCGCCAAAATTAGAAACATTCTGTCCAGGAGTGATGCTGAAAAACTAGTCCATGCATTTGTTACTTCAAGGCTGGACTATTGTAATTCTTTACTATCAGGAAGTCCACAAAATGCAGTTCGAAGTCTTCAGCTGATTCAAAATGCTGCGGCAAGAGTTCTGATGAAAATCAACAAGAGGGATCATATGTCTCCAATTTTAGCTTCCCTTCATTGGCTTCCTGTTAAATCAAGAATAGAATTTAAAATTCTCCTTCTAACGTATAAAGCCCTTAATAATCAAGCTCCATCATATATCAGAGCTCTGATTACCCCGTATGTTCCTAACAGAGCACTTCGCTCTCAGACTGCAGGTCTGCTGGTGGTTCCTAGAGTCTCTAAAAGTAGAATGGGAGGCAGATCCTTTAGCTATCAGGCTCCTCTCCTGTGGAACCAACTCCCAGTTTTGGTCCGTGAGGCAGACACCCTATCTATTTTTAAGACTAATGTTAAAACTTTCCTTTTTGACAAAGCTTATAGTTAGAGTGGCTCATACCCTGAGCTATCTCTATAGGCAAGGCAAGGCAAGGCAAATTTATTTATATAGCACAATTCAGTACAAAGACAATGCAAAGTGCTTTACATGATTAAAACATAGCAAAATAAAACAGAATAAGAGCAAGTAGGAATAAAATATAGATAGAAAATAGAACAAAAAAGTGGTGATTCAGTTAACTAGGACAGTTGAAGGCAATTTTAAACAAATGTGTTTTTAATCTTGATTTAAAAGAACTCAGGCTTTCCGCACTTTTACAGTTTTCTGGAAGTTTGTTCCAGATAATTGGAGCATAGGAACTAAAAGCTGCTTCTCCATGTTTGGTTCTGGTTCTAGGTATGCAGAGCAGGCTGGAGTCAGAAGACCTGAGTGGTCTGGATGGTTTATACGCTGATAACAAGTCTGTGATGTATTTAGGAGCTAAGCCATTTAAGGATTTATAGACTAACAGAAGTATTTTAAAGTCTATTCTCTGAGATACAGGGAGCCAGTGTAAGGACTTTAGAACTGGGGTGATGTGCTCTACTTTCTTAGTCTTAGTGAGGACGCGGGCAGCAGCGTTCTGGATCAGCTGCAGCTGTCTGATCCACTTTTTAGGAAGTCCTGTAAAAACACTGTTGCAGTAATCAATTCGACTAAAAATAAACGCATGGATTAGTTTTTCTAGATCCTGCTGAGACATCAGTCCTTTAATCCTAGAAATGTTCTTCAGGTGATAGAAAGCCGACCTTGTAACTGTCTTTAGATGCTTTTGAAGGTTCAGGTCTGAGTCCATCACTACACCCAGGTTTCGGGCCTGATTTGTGGTTTTTAGCTGAAGCGACTGAAGCTGTGTGCTAACTTTTGATCTTTCCTCTATTGGTCCAAATATTATTACTTCAGTTTTGTTTTTATTCAATTGGAGAAAATTTTGGCACATCCACGTATTGATTTCTTCTAGGCATTTACTCAGTGCCTGAATTGGTTCATAGTCACCTGGTGACATGGTGATGTAAAGCTGTGTGTCGTCTGCATAGTTATGGTAGCTGATGTTGTTATTTTTTATTATCTGGGCTAGAGGGAGCATGTAGATATTGAAAAGGAGGGGACCCAGAATGGACCCTTGGGGAACCCCAAATGGGATTTTTGTCATCTCTGATGTAAAGTTACCTACTGATACAAAAAATTCCCTGTTCTTTAAGTAGGATTTAAACCAGTTGAGTGCTGTACCAGAGAGGCCGACCCAGTTCTCCAGGCGTTCTAACAGAATGGAGTGATCGACAGTATCAAATGCTGCACTGAGGTCCAATAGAACCAGCACGGTGGTTCTTCCACAGTCTGTATTTATATGGATGTCATTAAACACCTTGATAAGGGCGGTCTCTGTACTGTGGTGAGCACGGAAACCTGACTGGAAAACGTCAAATCGGCTGGTCGTTGTTAAGAAGGTGTTTAATTGTTGAAACACAGCTTTTTCAATAATCTTACTGATAAAGGGGAGGTTTGAGATGGGCCTGTAGTTCTGGAGTAGAAGTTTGTCTAAATTATTCTTTTTCAGCAGTGGTTTGATAATTGCTGTTTTTAGGGACTGGGGGAAAACACCTGACAGGAGGGACGTGTTTATTATCTGAGTCAAATCAGACGCTATGACAGGTAAAACTTTTTTAAAGAAAGCTGTGGGTAGAACATCAAGATAGCATGAAGAGGAACTTAGCTGCTGAATGATCTGCTCTAAGCTTTTGTAGTTTATTTGGCTGAATTGGGACATTTTGTCAGGATAAGTTCCAGCTGAGTACGGCTTTGGTTCTGGAGCTGGTGTGGAAGTACAAACTGATCCTCTAATTTTTAGGATTTTCTCAGTAAAGAAGTTAGCAAATTCATTGCAGGCCCTGGTGGAGTGGAGTTCTGAAGCCACGGACACAGGAGGATTTGTTAACCTGTCGACTGTGGAAAATAAGACACGAGCATTATTAATGTTTTTCTTAATGATCTCAGAGAAGAAAGATTCTCTTGCATTTTTCAATTGTAAGTTATATCTGTTAAGTCTCTCTTTATAGATGTCATAGTGAACCAGGAGTCTATTCTTTCTCCACCTGCGTTCAGCTTTTCGACATTCCCTCTTTTCACTTCTAACTGATGGAGCATTTCTCCAAGGAGATTTTTTCTTCCCGGAAACAACTTTCACTTTAACTGGAGCAATGCAGTCAATGATGTCTGAGACTTTAGACTGAAAGTTATCTACTAGCTCATCTACTGAGTTGCAGCCCAAGGTTGAAGTAGCAGAGTAAGCTTGAATAAAATTTTCTGTGGCATTGTCCTTAAAGGTGCGTTTTCTTACGATGTCCCTTTGGCTAAATGAGTCACTGGTAATGATACATTCAAAGGTAACGGAGAAGTGATCGGATAAGGCAACATCAGTTACATTGACCTGTGAAATGTTTAGACCTTTAGTGATGATTAAGTCTAAAATATGCCCCTGCTTGTGTGTTGGCTGTTTAACATTCTGAGTTAAACCAAAGTTTCTAAGTGTGTCACACAGTTCTTTTGCACTTCTGTCTTCAGGGTTGTCAACGTGAAAGTTGAAGTCTCCAACAATAATTAAACAGTCATAATCAACACATATCACAGACAAGAGGTCACTAAAATCCTTAAAAAAGTTTGATGTGGACTTAGGAGGCCTGTAAACATTCAGAAACATAGTTCGTACCGGGCTCTTTACCTTGAGAGCCAAATGTTCAAAAGAGTCAAATTTTCCCAAAAACACCTTTTTACACTTTAGTGAATCATTAAACAATGTTGCTACTCCTCCACCTTTCCTTTGCTGTCTGCTCTCACAAAGGAAATTGTAGTTTGGGGGTGTTGACTCCAGCAGTATTACTTCTTCATTAGATTCATGTAACCATGTTTCTGTTAAAAACATAACATCAAGATTGTTGTCAATAATAAAGTCATTAATTAAAAGGGATTTTCCTGACAGAGATCTAATGTTTAATAAACCTAGTTTATATGATTTGGTGGTTGATGATGTCTCTGTGGCAGGTTGCATCTGACAGTTAATGACTTTCAAGGATTTGTTCCTGTTTATCCTTTTGTTTTTTTTTTTTCTGCCACGAATCATCACAGATATTCCGTAATTCCCGGGAAAAGACCCAAGCTGATTCTTGAAACTGTCTTGTCTGATAAACGTGCAGCGAGGGCCCGCTGTGTATCACAGCGAAGTAATCTGAAGGTCTTGAGGACAGGCATGTTCCGTGATACGTAGAGGAGGATCTGGGGCTCTGCGGCCTTTGGAAGATGCTGGTTTAGTCACAGAGCTGTGGCTATATGGAGAGGATGTCATCTGTAGGCCAATCTTAAATACTTTGTTCATGTTGGGAGAAAATTCCAGAAAAGGAACCTCTGGGCTTTGTGGAGAGGAAGGCGAGGCGGGTGTAGTCCGGACCGGTGTTCGTGACGATGGATTTTCTTGGTCCTCTCGTTGTCCTGCTGAGATCTGGGATGAATTCTCCTGTAGCTCTGATGTAGCCTCTTTCTGTGTCATCTTTCTGGCCATGTTTATCTTGGCTTGTTCGGGCTGCACTGGGCTTATCTTTTGTTTAGGCACTGGATGTACATTGTTTTGGGACAAAGCTGATGACAAATGGTTCACAGAATAGAAGATGTTTGAAATCAGCCGTTTTGCACCTGACCTATTTAGAGAGAAACCATCTCTGTTGAACAGATGTCTTCTTTCCCAGAAGATGTTAAAGTTGTCTATGAAGGTTACAGTTGTTTCTTTGCATGTTTTTTCCAGCCATTTGTTTAGCATCAGAATTCGGGAAAAAATCTCGTCTCCACAAGCCACGGGCGGGAAAGGGCCGCTCAGAAGCACCTTGACATTTTTGCCATGAACTAAGTTCAACAGACGAATGTAATCCTCTTTCAATACTTCTGATTTTCTTATCCGGGTGACGTCGCCCAGGGCTTCAGCTTGTATTATGAGTTTTTCCAAGGTCGGGCGCTCTTTCAAGATCCTTGGAAGGATGTCTAATAAATCAGACACCAGGCCATAGTTTGAGTCGACCTCTGTGTTTTTCTTGTTACAGAAATGTTTAATCCCACATACAGACCCACTGCATAAAATCAGGGTCCTTGGCCCCGTGGCATGTCTTTTCTCTGATGTATTAGAGCGAAAGTCGTTGACGTACCTCTGAGTGTTGTCATGATTTTCCTGGGTCACATTTTGGAGCGGAGCGAATCTGTTTTGTAAAGGAATTCCAGCATTTCCAGCAGGTTTACTCCTATCATTTGTTGTGGGAACAGTCCGCTGTTGTTTCACTTGTCCTGGGACATCTCTCTGTAGTCTCGGCCAGTTTTCTTTGTCTAGGCGTGGGGTTCGTTGATCCTTTGGTCTTGCACCCAGAGTGATCCAGGGATTCTCATTTTCCTCAGGGATCTGTTTGTTCAGAGAGTTGCTGGGCTGGTGGTCCCCGTTTGGAGTCGCAGGCAGGGTTGTTTCATTTCCATACGCGCCGTTTACATCATAATTCAGTTCGAGTCGGCATATCTTCTGTTCTATAACGGCGATCTTTTGTAGAAGCGTGTCAAGGTCCACTGTGGTGAAGGTAGGCATCTTTGCAAAATCAAAATCAAAAATAAATAAAAAGAAAATAAATAAAAATAACTAAATCCAACTTTCCGTGGTTTTGGCAAAGAGATAAAAAGGAGATAAAAAGTAAAACGCAGGAAAATGCAAGCAAGCAGGGAGCAGAGAAAAAAGCGTCCGAGCAGGCAGAGAAATAAGGCAAAGATCAGTTGTGCTGTGATAGGCCTAGGCTGCTGGAGGACATCAGGGTCTAATTTTCTCACTCTACTGATTTCTACTGTTCTTCAGTCTACTGTTCTCCAGTTTTGCATTGTATTACATTGAAATGACTGTCGTCATTTCAGCTTTTAACTTTTTGCTCTCTCTCTTTTTCTTCATAGTAGGTACACCTGGTCTGGCGTTCTGTTAACTGTGACATCATCCAGAGAAGACGGCTCACCCGCTACTACCATCTAATGTAGAACAGATTACTAGATCAATGTGTGCTTCTGTGCTTTTTTGTTTCTCTTTTTGTGTCTCTGTTCTGTCTTCTGTAACCCCAGTCGGTCGAGGCAGATGACCGTTCATACTGAGCCCGGTTCTGCCGGAGGTTTTTCCTTCCCGTTAATGGGTGGTTTTTCTTCCCACTGTCGCTTCATGCTTGCTCAGTATGAGGGATTGCAGCAAAGCCATGTACAATGCAGATGACTCTTCCTGTGGCTCTACGCTTCCCCAGGAGTGAATGCTGCTTGTCGGGACTTTGATGCAATCAACTGGTTTCCTTATATAGGACATTTTTGACCAATCTGTATAATCTGACCCAATCTGTATAATATGATTGAACTTGACTTTGTAAAGTGCCTTGAGATGACATGTTTCATGATTTGGCGCTATATAAATAAAATTGAATTGAATTGAATTGAATGAAATAATAGCTGGAAGTACATCTGTGCCCGTCTCCATTTCTTGGAAAGATCCTGTCCTTCACCAGGAGTGGTCCTCTCCATTCTATTGAGCAGTGTGGATGGTCAAACAGCTGATTGGTCAGAGCTGGGTCATCTTCAGGAAGTACACTGTGCTAAGTGCTTACCAGCAGAGTGGATGATGCTGGACTCTCTCAATCTGGTGGAACAACATCATTATCAAAGCCTGGCTGGATAATAATTGGAACTCTCTCTGTCAAAGCCCACCTCTGTCTCATTCTGAGAACAAACACAGAAAACAGTATAAGGCTTTTACCCAGTGGTTAAATGTATATTTATGCGAGGAGGACCCAAGATGGCGGAGTGAGAAGCAGCGTTTTTGCAGGCTCTGATTAAAAAGTATTGCTTTATCCCAAGATAGCAAATTCCTTTGCAACTTTCCATAACCTCCATTAGAATTCAACTTTACACTTCCTTTGCAATCCTTTTTCTAATTATAGCTTTTTCAGCACTTTTTTTAATTTTGAGTCTTTCGGCCTGAGTTGCAAGCATGACAGACCATAACTAGAATCGTTCAACTTCTGAAGAAGTTGAAGAAGGCACCCGCCTGGTGGTGCGCGTAACCGTCAAAGGCAAAGCTTTCTTAGTTTCTTGGTCGTAGGCTCTCATCGCTTGGGGATTTTAAATCAAATCTTCTGAATGAAAAGGATTTGTCTTCATCAAAACCTGCCGATCGGGAAAACTTTGCGTCTGCAGAGATGCAAACTGCGTATATCGATCTGAGACGCAGCTAATGAGCTAATTGGCGATAGCCGACAGTCAACGTTTGCCATTCATTTGCTATGGTAGTCCTAAACCACTACTGACATAATACACTTTTTGGCCACAAGCGTCATTTTGGGGGCGTTGTTTCCACCTCTTCTTTTAGAGCCGTTTCTAATAGAAAGAAGAAAAGGCAAAAACGGTCCAAACAAAAGGTTGTAACATTTACATTTGTAACCTCTGCCTTATATAAACACTAGAATTAAATCTTAATAAATAAAAGTATAGACAATTATTTCAGTAACTCAATTCATTAAGTGAAATACAATATATACAGGGGTTGGACAATGAAACTGAAACACCTCTGATTTTAGTGTGGGAGGTTTCATGGCTAAATTGGACCAGCCTGGTGGCCAATCATCATTAATTGCACATTGAACCAATAAGAGCAGAGTGTGAAGGTCCAATTAGCAGGGTAAGAGCACAGTTTTGCTCAAAATATTGGAATGCACACAACATTATGGGTGACATGGGTGATTTCAAAGGAGGACAAATTGTTGCTGCACATCTTGCTGGATGTGTAAAAACTTTCTTCAATTGAATAAAAACAAAACTGAAGCAATAATATTTGGACCAATAGAGGAGAGATCAAAAGTTAGCACACAGCTTCAGTCGCTTCAGCTAGATCACTGATCAGGCTCGAAATCTGGTTGTAGTGATGGACTCAGACCTGAACCTCCAAAAGCATTTACAGACAGTGACAAGGTCGGCTTTCTATCACCTGAAGAATATTTCCAGGATTAAAGGACTGGTGTCTCAGCAGGATCTGGAAAAACTAATCCATGCGTTTATATTTAGTAGAATTGATTACTGCAACAGTGTTTTCACAGGTTTGTCTAAAAAGTGGATCAGACAGCTGCAGCTGATCCAGAACGCTGCTGCCCGCGTCCTCACTAAGACTAAGAAAGTAGAGAACATGAACTCAGTTCTAAAGTCCTTACACTGGCTCCCTGTATCTCAGAGAATAGACTTTAAAATACTTCTGTTAGTCTATAAATCCCTAAATGGCTTAGCACCTAAATCCATCACAGACTTGTTATCAGTGTATGAACCCTCCAGACCACTAAGGTCTTCTGGCTCCAGCCTACTCTGCATACCTAGAACCACAACTAAACAAGGAGAAGCAGCATTTAGTTCCTATGCTCCGCTTATCTGGAACAAACTTCCAGAAAACTGTAAAAGTGCGGAAAGCCTGAGTTCTTTTGAATCAAGATTAAAAACACATTTGTTTACAATTGCCTTTGACTGTTCTAGTTAAACTGTTTTACTGTTTTTAATGTTCTTCTTTGTTTCTACATTCTATCTCTACTTGCTTTTATTCTATTTTGTAGCTACATTTTATTCCTACTTGCGTTTATTTTGCTATATTTTATTCATGTAAAGCACTTTGTATTGTCTCTGTACTGAATTGTGCTATATAAATAAATTTCCCTTGCCTTGCCTTGCATCTGTGACCAAGACAGCAAGTGTTTGTGATGTATCAAGAGCCACGGTGTCCAGGGTAATGTCAGCATATCACCAAGAACGATGAACCACATCCAACATGATTAACTGTGGACCCACGAGGAAGCTGTCTGAAAGGGATGTTCGGGTGCTAACCCATCTTAGGGGACAGGCCCCGTTTTTTGACAAAATGGTGTAATTTTTGGCCAACTTTGAAAATTCCTTAAGGGCCAAACCAAAGCTCACAGGTTCACGGGGCATGGCTCAAAAAATAGCCCCATCCCTTGACAGCCAGATGCATGTGGTCCCCGATTTTTAGGACCCACCGTGACCCCGTGACAGCCCACCAAAGACGGCAAAGTTCACCCGAAAAAAACACATTGATTTTACATTGGTTAGACCTGGTTAGGGTAAAAAAAAAAGGTGGAAGCTGTGACAAATGGTTCTCCATCCCAACATGGAGCTCTCATCAGCAGCAGCATGAGCCTGCCCTGGTTCTCCTTACATCCACCTGCTCTGGGTCTCCACATGCAGCATGGATCTCCCAGGCAGGAGCAGCCTGCTCTGGGTCTGCTAACCTCCACATGCAGCATGGATCTCCAGGCAGCAGAAAATCCAAAGCCCGCAGCAGCACACCCAAACCCGGCTTGGATGCGCGATCTGATCCCTGGAAGAAGAACCATGGCTCTCTCTCTCCCTCTCCCCGCTGCTGTGAGCTCTCCACTTCAGCACCACCCATCCTGGTTCTCCAGCGGCACAGCCTGGCCCTTCTCCTTCCCAACATGGAGCTCTCATCAGCAGCATGAGCCTGCCCTGGGTCTCCTATGCTCCACATACAGCATGGATGTCCCAGCAGTGTGAGCCTGCTCTGGGTCTGATAACCTCCACATACAGCATGGATCTCCAGGCAGAAGCAGCAGTCTGCTCTGGGTCTTGTCCCAGCAGTGTGAGCCTGCTCTGGGTCTGATAACCTCCACATGCATCATGGATCTCCAGGCAGAAGCAGCAGTCTGCTCTGGGTCTTTGCCCAGCAGTGTGAGCCTGCTCTGGGTCTGATAACCTCCACATGCATCATGGATCTCCAGGCAGAAGCAGCAGTCTGCTCTGGGTCTTGTCCCAGCAGCAGCAGCCTGCTCTGGGTCTGATAACCTCCACATGCATCATGGATCTCCAGGCAGAAGCAGCAGTCTGCTCTGGGTCTTGTCCCAGCAGCAACAGCCTGCTCTGGGTCTGATAACCTCCACATGCATCATGGATCTCCAGGCAGAAGCAGCAGTCTGCTCTGGGTCTTGTCCCAGCAGTGTGAGCCTGCTCTGGGTCTGATAACCTCCACATGCATCATGGATCTCCAGGCAGAAGCAGCAGTCTGCTCTGGGTCTTGTCCCAGCAGCAGCAGCCTGCTCTGGGTCTGATAACCTCCACATGCATCATGGATCTCCAGGCAGAAGCAGCAGTCTGCTCTGGGTCTTGTCCCAGCAGCAGCAGCCTGCTCTGGGTCTGATAACCTCCACATGCATCATGGATCTCCAGGCAGAAGCAGAAGTCTGCTCTGGGTCTTGTCCCAGCAGCAGCAGCCTGATCTGGGTCTGATAACCTCCACATGCATCATGGATCTCCAGGCAGAAGCAGCAGTCTGCTCTGGGTCTTGTCCCAGCAGTGTGAGCCTGCTCTGGGTCTGATAACCTCCACATGCATCATGGATCTCCAGGCAGAAGCAGCAGTCTGCTCTGGGTCTTGTCCCAGCAGCAACAGCCTGCTCTGGGTCTGATAACCTCCACATCCAGCATGGATCTCCCAGGCAGCAGCATGTCCTGGTTCTAACCTCCACATGCATCATGGATCTCCAGGCAGAAGCAGCAGTCTGCTCTGGGTCTTGTCCCAGCAGCAGCAGCCTGCTCTGGGTCTGATAACCTCCACATGCATCATGGATCTCCAGGCAGAAGCAGCAGTCTGCTCTGGGTCTTGTCCCAGCAGCAGCAGCCTGCTCTGGGTCTTTGCCCAGAAGCAGCAGCCTGCTCTGGGTCTCCTATGCTCCACATACAGCATGGATCTCCAGGCAGCAGCCTGCTCTGGGTCTCCTATGCTCCACATACAGCATGGATCTCCAGGCAGCAGCCTGCTCTGGGTCTCCTATGCTCCACATACAGCATGGATGTCCCAGGCAGCAGCAGCAGCCTGCTCTGGGTCTTTGCCCAGAAGCAGCAGCCTGCTCTGGGTCTCCTATGCTCCACATACAGCATGGATCTCCAGGCAGCAGCCTGCTCTGGGTCTCCTATGCTCCACATACAGCATGGATGTCCCAGGCAGCAGCAGCAGCCTGCTCTGGGTCTTTGCCCAGAAGCAGCAGCCTGCTCTGGGTCTCCTATGCTCCACATACAGCATGGATCTCCAGGCAGCAGCCTGCTCTGGGTCTCCTATGCTCCACATACAGCATGGATGTCCCAGGCAGCAGCAGCAGCCTGCTCTGGGTCTTTGCCCAGAAGCAGCAGCCTGCTCTGGGTCTCCTATGCTCCACATACAGCATTGATCTCCAGGCAGCAGCCTGCTCTGGTTCTAACCTCCACATACAGCATGGATCTCCAGGCAGAAGCAGCAGCAGCCTGTCCTGGTTCTAACCTCCACATCCAGCATGGATCTCCAGGCAGCAGCAGCAGCAGCATGTCCTGGTTCTAACCTCCACATCCAGCATGGAGGAGGACACCCGCATCAGACCATACACCCATCCCTGCTACCAGCAACCATTTCCGGGTAACGACACACACTCATAAACCCTGGAGCACACACCTCCATAACCTTTAGCTCCAGCCGAACCGTGGTACCCACTCTTAAGCACCCCTCCCCGGTTCTAAACCAATAAACCAACCGCCAAATTACTCATGCCCCTGGTAAGGCAGGAACAAAGCCGTGCCCACGGTACAGCAGAGCTCCATGGGGACAGGGGGGAGTCCAGCTGCTGCAGCCCAAGCCCGAGGTCCTGTCCTCGGACTGCTCTCTGACACCGCTCACCTGGTTCTCAACACTTAGAACTATTTTATAACCCTACCTCTAATCTTAAAAAAATCAGAGCTCCAGCAGGACAGGGGGACATCCCGCTTCTGCAGCCCCAGCCCGAGGCCCTCTCCCTGGGCTACACTCTGACACCGCCCCCCCCCCCCCACCCTCCGTGCACCTGGTTCTCAACACTTAGAACTATTTTATAACCCTACCTCTAACCCTTAAAAAATTCAGAGCTCCAGCAGGACAGGGGGACATCCCGCTTCTGCAGCCCCAGCCCGAGGCCCTCTCCCTGGGCTACACTCTGACACCGCCCCCCCCCCCCCACCCTCCGTGCACCTGGTTCTCAACACTTAGAACTATTTTATAACCCTACCTCTAACCCTTAAAAAATTCAGAGCTCCAGCAGGACAGGGGGACATCCCGCTTCTGCAGCCCCAGCCTGAGGCCCTCTCCCTGGGCTACACTCTGACACCCCCCCCCCCACCCTCCGTGCACCTGGTTCTCAACACTTAGAACTATTTTATAACCCTACCTCTAACCCTTAAAAAATTCTGAGCTTCAGCAGGACAGGGGGACATCCCGCTTCTGCAGCCCCTGCCCGAGGCCCTCTCCCTGGGCTACACTCTGACACCGCCCCCCCACCCTCCGTGCACCTGGTTCTCAACACTTAGAACTATTTTATAACCCTACCTCTAACCCTTAAAAAATTCAGAGCTCCAGCAGGACAGGGGGACATCCCGCTTCTGCAGCCCCAGCCCGAGGCCCTCTCCCTGGGCTACACTCTGACACCGCCCCCCCACCCTCCGTGCACCTGGTTCTCAACACTTAGAACTATTTTATAACCCTACCTCTAACCCTTAAAAAATTCAGAGCTTCAGCAGGACAGGGGGACATCCCGCTTCTGCAGCCCCTGCGCGAGGCCCTCTCCCTGGGCTACACTCTGACACCGCCCCCCCCCCCCCCACCCTCCGTGCACCTGGTTCTCAACACTTAGAACTATTTTATAACCCTACCTCTAACCCTTAAAAAATTCAGAGCTCCAGCAGGACCGGCGGGACATCCCGGAGCTTGATGCCCACCAAGAGGCACTCTCCCTGGGCTAAACTCTGACACCGCCCGCCCCCCCTCATTGCACCTGGTTCTCAACACTTAGAATTTTTTATTTAATTTCTATTTTTAATTATGTGCCCATGGTACAGCAGATCTCCATGAGGGGGCGCCTTCCTTGGATGTGTTGCCATTCTTTCGGTTTGTTTTTCAAGACGGGTTTGGGTATCTGTTTGCCCTATGTCCTGCGAATCACATTTGTGATCCGCAGCCATGCACCACAACCCACAGAGTGGAGAAATCGCTTTCATCTGTCAATCCATCCCATGTCTGGGCCGGGGCCGTGTTTACTTGGACTTTCACAGCTTATTTAGCCCTCCAGAACCCGTCACGCGCCGGGCCCGTAGGCAGAGCGAGATGGGGGGGGCGTGGGAACCGGGCGGAGCGCTGGTCCTCCGTAGCCCCCCCGAGCCCTAGTCCATTGGCTCTCAGGCGAACAGCCGCACGGGGGCTCGACCGGAGGGTGAGAGGAAGGCGTGTTTCCCAAGCGCACCGCCAGCACGGGACAGGAGGCCGGGACCGGGGGACGTGAGCCCGGTGGCGGAGGCTTGGTGCGGGACCACTAGGTCAGACTGTTCTGCTCGGTCTCGCTTCCGAGCGTGCGGCCCGCTACGGGGAATAAGCACAGTCGCGCGCAACCTCCGCTGCTGTCTGGAGTCGAGCCTGCAGTATTAAGGAACCAACCGCCGAAGCACTGATGCTGACGGAGGCCCTCTTATGGCAGGCCACGTTTGCAGATCGGTCTGGGTGAAAAAAGATGGGCCCTGGAAGTCCCCCTGACAGACTCCAGAGACTAAGTGTTAAAAGACTTAGAAATATTTTTCGTCATAGGTTACCGAAAACCTCGCTCCTACATATCTGCAGAAGGGGTTTTTTCGCGTAAGGCCCCAGAATCCCTCCAGACCCTTGTATCTCCCTGAGCTACTCCAGTTGATTTTGTATCCACCCCATGCTGGAGAACTTAGAAAATATTTTTTTCCCAAAATTGTTCCCCTGGTACAGTGCGGAAGGGCTACTCCAATTGATTTCGTATCCACCCCATGCTGGACTTCCAGGACCAGAGGGACGCTTTCACGCGTCACTAGCCCAGCCAAGGCGCACTATTCTGGGGCAGTGCTGCGTGACACAGACCCCCCCTATGCTGGAGGTGGGACACTTTTTTTTTTTTTTTCGTTTACCATTAATATTATAATTATTACTATTAATTCCTTTTGTTAATTTTAGCTCTGGGTCTCCTAACCTCCGCGTGCACCATGGATCTCCCCGCACCAGAAGCAGCCCGCTCTGGGTCTCCTAACCTCCGCGTGCACCACGGATCTCCCAGCTAAACCAGAGGCACCATGGAGCTCCACGCAGCGGCCTACTCTGGCTATATTAACCCAAAAACGCTGCATGCATGTCCGCGTGGCGCATTTCATATTAACCTGCAGAAGGGTTTTTTCCGCGTAAGGCCCCAGAATCCCTCCAGACCCTTGTATCTCCCTGAGCTACTCCAGTTGATTTCGTATCCACCCCATGCTGGAGAACTTAGAAAATATTTTTTTCCCAAAATTGTTCCCCTGGTAAAGTGCGGAAGGGCTACTCCAATTGATTTCGTATCCACCCCATGCTGGACTTCCAGGACCAGAGGGACGCTTTCACGCGTGACTAGCCCAGCCAAGGCGCACTATTCTGGGGCAGTGCTGCGTGACACAGACCCCCCCTATGCTGGAGGTGGGACACTTTTTTTAATTTTTTTTTTCGTTTACCATTAATATAATTATTACTATTAATTCCTTTTGTTAATTTTAGCTCTGGGTCTCCTAACCTCCGCGTGCACCATGGATCTCCCCGCACCAGAAGCAGCCCGCTCTGGGTCTCCTAACCTCCGCGTGCACCACGGATCTCCCAGCTCCTCCAAAAGGCACCATAGAGCTCCACGCAGCAGCCTACTCTGGCTATATTAACCCAAAAACGCTGCATGCATGTCCGCGTGGCGCATTTCATATTAACCTGCAGAAGTGTTTTTTCCGCGTAAGGCCCCAGAATCCCTCCAGACCCTTGTATCTCCCTGAGCTACTCCAGTTGATTTCGTATCCACCCCATGCTGGAGAACTTAGAAAATATTTTTTTCCCATAATTGTTCCCCTGGTAAAGTGCGGAAGGGCTACTCCAATTGATTTCGTATCCACCCCATGCTGGACTTCCAGGACCAGAGGGACGCTTTCACGCGTCACTAGCCCAGCCAAGGCGCACTATTCTGGCGCACAGCTGCGTGACACAGACCCCCCCTATGCTGGAGGTGGGACTTTATAAGTTTTATTTTTTTATTTTATTTGCCAGGAATAATGAATGGAGAAATGTCTTAAAGAACACAATTTGTTAAAGATAAATAATTGTTTTCACCCAAACTGTAGCAGAAAGGAAATACAGACACATCACCATTGATTTATTTATTTTTTTTATTATTTTTTTTACTGTTTTTCTGGATCTCAGCACACGTGCACTTTGGCTGCGCCCTGGTTGTCTATTTCTCAACGTGTAGGTAAACAATGGTCTCTTTCTTCTGGGTTGTTGGGTCCCTCTACGTGGTTCATATGAAGGGTCGCTCTCCGAAGTGTATTCAGAAGTGTGGTCAGACTCGCTCTCAGAAGTGTGGTCAGACTCGCTCTCAGAAGTGTGGTCAGACTCGCTCTCAGAAGTGTGGTCAGACTCGCTCTCAACAGTGTGGTCAGACTCGCTCTCAACAGCGTGGTCAGACTCGCTCTCAACAGCGTGGTCAGACTCGCTCTCAACAGTGTGGTCAGACTCGCTGTCAACAGTGTGGTCAGACTCGCTGTCAACAGTGTGGTCAGACTCGCTGTCAACAGTGTGGTCAGACTCGCTGTCAACAGTGTGGTCAGACTCGCTGTCAACAGTGTAGTCAACGTCGCTCTCAGAAGCGTGATCAGGGCTTGTTGATCCAGTGGCCTGACTGGATGTTGGTGAGGACGGCACAGCACCGGGCGAAGGACCGGCAGGCGGGGTGGGAGGCGCGCAGTCCGCTTCCTCCTCAACACCATCACCTGATGATTCTGACATGGAGAGGAGGGAAGGTTCGGCGGTGTCATGTACCGTCGTACGTGGTGGCTTGACGGCTGCCTCGAAATTCTGACGGATCCGAGCCAGCTCTGGCGCGGTGGAGCGCGTAGAATTTGTCTGCTGTCCGCGTGTCATGACACATGGTCTTTGAAATGTTGATCCGGTCACTTGGTGAAAAAGTATTCCTTGCCTTGAAAAATACAGATGGTTCTTCAATATTATGCTTTTTATTTTAGGTTTATTACGTGGAAAAGTGATATAATTACTTACGTATGTGGCTATTGATGTTCGGAAGTCTGTGAATGTGGGACGCCCAGGAAAACCCATGTCAAGCCAGGCGGCTTGCATCGGCACGATGAGTTTCTCGATTTTTGTGAAGTTTTCGGTGAAGAGAAGAAGGTCTGTGGGTGGGTTTAGTTTCTGTCTGATGATCATCCACTGCTCCACCCATGAGAATTCCTCTACAGTTAAGTAGAGCTGTGCGGGGCCAGACGCACGGTTGGTTTTGTGTTCCTTCACCTGTGGTGCAAAGGAGAGTGTGTGTTAATGGACATATTGGGACAAGACAGAGAGCGTTTGTCATTCCAATATTAGTAGACTTGCATTGATCACAAAGCCCGCTTGCCCGACTGTGGCTTCCTGCTGGGCTTCATCAACCTCGGAGACGTCATATTCTTTAGAACACCGGTGCGGTGTCCATATAGGCTTGCTAGGTAAACACTGAGGTACCCAAAATATCTCCTGCGCGCCTCCGGGTTGGGGTCCTCAGACAGTTCATCTGAAGAAAAAAAAAAAAATTAAATGGTTAGAACATGGATGTCAGTAACTCAGGTAAGTAATTTAATATAGTACAAATTTAATAAGTCTGACCAAGAAGTTCAGGGATGCGTCTCCTGGCCAGGACTTTGCAGAGGCGAAGTTGGTCCTTGGAGATGGTTCTGCTCAACTTATTTTTCTTTACACGTATCTGACGCATGACAACACGTGGACCCAGGCTTGCAATACACTCTGAGATAGCACGAATCACGGCAAACATTTCTCTTTTTGGAACCCTGGATGAGGAGGGAGGGGTGTCCCTGAAGTAGCCCAGGAACTGGGACAAATTCACCAGGTAGGTCTTCACTGTGTTCTCCGCTTTTCCACCATTCTGCAGATGCTCTGGCCACCTGCACAGAAATAAATAATTTGAATCTTTTTTTACATGGGGACATTTTATCTTAACTAAAAGGCATCACAGACATGCTTACTGGTATATCCTGGACATATTGGGAAGGAAAGTCCAATTCTGGAGGATTGGCTGGCCCTTGGTTATAAACGAAAGGAAAGCCATGATTCTACCCACTTTGGATCTTTGATTTTCGATCCTTTTCCTCAGACCACGGGAGCCTTTGAGGTGCTGCCAATATTCCGCGATGTATTCCACTGAAAAAAACAAAAAAGGTTTCATAATGAAGTTTGATTCTCAACACTTAGAAAATATTTTTTAAAGTTCGCACAGACTTCCAGAAGGAACACCGGGGAATTTCGTTCATTAAAACCCAGACAGAGGGCCCTATATTCGGATCCAAACGTTAAAAATCCCCCTTCTGCGTCTCTGGTTCCATAAACACTTAGAAAATATGTTTTAAAGTTCGCACAGACTTCCAGAAGGAACACCGGGGAATTTCGTTCATTAAAACCCAGACAGAGGGCCCTATATTCGGATCCAAACGTTAAAAATCCCCCTTCTGCGTCTCTGGTTCCATAAACACTTAGAAAATATGTTTTAAAGTTCGCACAGACTTCCAGAAGGAACACCGGGGAATTTCGTTCATTAAAACCCAGACAGAGGGCCCTATATTCGGATCCAAAAGTTAAAAATCCCCCTTCTGCGTCTCTGGTTCCATAAACACTTAGAAAATATTTTTTAAAGTTCGCACAGACTTCCAGAAGGAACACCGGGGAATTTCGTTCATTAAAACCCAGACAGAGGGCCCTATATTCGGATCCAAACGTTAAAAATCCCCCTTCTGCGTCTCTGGTTCCATAAACACTTAGAAAATATGTTTTAAAGTTCGCACAGACTTCCAGAAGGAACACCGGGGAATTTCGTTCATTAAAACCCAGACAGAGGGCCCTATATTCGGATCCAAACGTTAAAAATCCCCCTTCTGCGTCTCTGGTTCCATAAACACTTAGAAAATATTTTTTAAAGTTCGCACAGACTTCCAGAAGGAACACCGGGGAATTTCGTTCATTAAAACCCAGACAGAGGGCCCTATATTCGGATCCAAACGTTAAAAATCCCCCTTCTGCGTCTCTGGTTCCATAAACACTTAGAAAATATTTTTTTAAAGTTCGCACAGACTTCCAGAAGGAACACCGGGGAATTTCGTTCATTAAAACCCAGACAGAGGGCCCTATATTCGGATCCAAACGTTAAAAATCCCCCTTCTGCGTCTCTGGTTCCATAAACACTTAGAAAATATGTTTTAAAGTTCGCACAGACTTCCAGAAGGAACACCGGGGAATTTCGTTCATTAAAACCCAGACAGAGGGCCCTATATTCGGATCCAAACGTTAAAAATCCCCCTTCTGCGTCTCTGGTTCCATAAACACTTAGAAAATATTTTTTAAAGTTCGCACAGACTTCCAGAAGGAACACCGGGGAATTTCGTTCATTAAAACCCAGACAGAGGGCCCTATATTCGGATCCAAACGTTAAAAATCCCCCTTCTGCGTCTCTGGTTCCATAAACACTTAGAAAATATTTTTTTAAAGTTTGCGCAGACTTCCAGAAGGACAGGGGGGAGATCCCGCTGCTGTAGCCCCGACCCGAGGCACTGTCCTCGGATTACTCTCTGACAGCGCCCCCTTGTGTGCGCCTGGTTCTCAACACTTTTTTTTTTATTTTTTATTTTTTATTTTTTTATTTTTTTTTTTTTTTAATATTATTTTATTATTTTATTTAAATTTTTTTTATATATATAGAAAAAAAATACAGCAATCAGTGACATTACTTACAGATGCTTGGTGGGAATTTGGGGTACGCTTTCGCCAAACAGAGGGTGCTCCGGCTTTCCCCCTTTTACTTAGGTCTGTTGATGTGCTGCTGTTCTTCATCAGGAGAGAAAGATTCACTCCTCACCAGAGCATCAACGTCCACACTTGGAACCGGGGCTGTGGATGCCTTTTGGCGGTCCTGTTAAATAAAGGTTTAGTGCTAAGTTTTCTGGTTCTGCCGGTACAACCAGGCCTAAGCTATGGAGCTATCCTGCCCAGCACATGTGCTCTGATCCTGGGTAAAGGTCATCCGCATCTACCCGCTGGTTCTGCCGGTACAACCAGGCCTAAGCTATGGAGCTATCCTGCCCAGCACATGTGCTCTGGTCCTGGGTAAAGGTGCTGCTAGGTAATAAACATTTTACATACCTCTTCCAGTCGTTTAATTGTTTTTTTTGCCCTTTCAGCCCATCTGTGCTGGTACAGCAATTTCTTTCTTAGTTGCCCTAAGTCGGATGTAAGCTGCAGGTTCTTTGCCTCAAGCTGTTTGCACGAGATGCAGGATGAAGGCGATGGTTCGTCATCAAGGGGTTCTGATGTTGGATGATACCGATTTGCTTCCTCTCTTGCTATTGAGTCCATGTGTAAACGTGAGACCATCGGAGGGCTCGGGTTTGTGGCGCTCAAAGCTCGCAGCATGTGCACCGTTACCTGGTACTTCAAATCAGTTATCACCTGGGCTTTCCTCTCCCCCTCCATCTCCGGGTGAGCTTGAGCAATATGCCTGTCCAGCCTTGTGCTAGCATAACTGCAGCCCTCCACTGGACAGGGCATTTTTCTAATATTGACCCTCCCACTACTGTACTTGATCAATATTTCTCGCTCTTCTGAATTTTTAATGCCATGACTATTTCTTAGGTGCCGGCCTATATAGGTAAATTCAGAACGGCAGAGTGGGCAACAAACATTATGCTTTGGGGGCGCCATGTTGATATGAGAATCTGAAAAATAAGATAAGATAACACGAGCTGTGTTAATATCTCAAAGCCAGGAACAGAGCCCGATTTCCCAGCGTGATGCATAAGAGCTTCACAACTTACCGTGTGAACAGTGGAGGGGAAAGAAGTCCGCTCTGGTCCTGGGCTGTTAAGTACTGCTCCTCAGTCATTCGTTGATTGGCATGTTAGGTACCTACAGCTGCCTTCTGCTCATGCAATCAAGAGTGCAGCAAGTGGCTGCAGGTGTACCAAGTAAAGCCTCCTGAGAACCAGGGTAAACACTGAGTCTCCACATCAGACCATGCACCCACCCCTGCTACCAGCAACCAAGCCCGGGCACCAGCGCACACACACACACACACACACACACACACACACACACACACCCATGGACCATGGAGCGCCAACCTCCATAGACTTCACATCCAGCCTAATCCTACACCAAAATGTCAAAATCCGCTCTCCCTGATATTTTGCTGCAATGCTTGACAATCCATGGGATTTAACATGTGATATTTGGGTAAAAGGGGCCAAATCGCCTAACCCTACTTGGGGGAGGGTTTTTTTTTTGTACATTAGGCAGCACTCGAGGGCCATTTTTGAAAAATCCTGGGGGGCTAACCATAAGTCACAGGGACATCTGGGTGCCATCCCCTGAAAGCCCCATCCCTCGTCTCCCATCTGCCCAAGGTCCCATATTTTTAAAGCCCACCAGGACCCCGGTACAGCCCCCCAAAAAAGTCAAAATTCACCAAAATCACAAATAAATGGTCCCCAATGGCTTAAAACTTCAGTTAGGGGTTGTAGTACCATTAAACCGTCACCAGGTGGCATTATGTACAATAGGCGGCATTTTACATTGGACAGGAGGCAGCGTTTACATTATGTACAATAGGCAGTAATATTACATTGGACAGGAGGCAGCATTTACATTATGTACAATAGGCAGTAATATTACATTGGACAGGAGGCAGTATTTACATTATGTACAATAGGCAGTAATATGAATAGGCCAATCAGCGGCATTTTGGTTAGGGTGCTAGGTTAAATGATAGTTAACTGATAGCCATGCCACTGTACAATAGGCAGTAATATGAATAGGCCAATCAGCAGCATTTTGGTTAGGGTGCTAGGTTAAATGATAGCCATGTCACTGTACAATAGGCAGTAATATGAATAGGCCAATCAGCGGCATTTTGGTTAGGGTGCTAGGCTAAATGATAGCCATGTCACTGTACAATAGGCAGTAATATGAATAGGCCAATCAGCGGCATTTTGGTTAGGGTGCTAGGCTAAATGATAGTTAACTGATAGCCATGTCACTGTACAATCAGCAGTAAGTTCAATAGGCCAATAGGCAGGATTTTACATAGGCCAGTGGGCACCATTTAACATTATGTACAATCCGCAGTACACTGAATGGGACACTTGGCAGTATCGCGGTTAGGGGGTCACTTTGGTACAGATGGCAGCACTTAACATATGTAAGGAGCATCGAAGCCCTATATATAGGGCCTAAGGGGTGTAGCAGAGTGGTTAACAACATGGGCTCCCACCCAAAGGAGCAGGGTTGGAAACCAGCCTTGGCTAGTTTCTTTTTCTCAATTTTACAATGGTCAATGACGTCATCGATGACGTAGGAATAATTATTATTGGACCAATAGGAGGCTAAGGGGTGTGGCTAAGCAAATAACCATTTAACCGTTGCCATGGCAACCGGGGTACAATATATAATAGTTTTTGGGAAATTTTGTGCATACATATGATAGTCTGGTGGCTAGGAAGCCCACCCCCCACCTGGGAGAGCGGGGTTCGATTCCCACTTGGGCTGCCAACTTTTTTTTTTTTTAATCTACCTACCCAGGGACGAAGCATTTTAGGCCCGCAATTAGTTCCATGGAGCAGCCACTTGGACCTCCAGAGGGGCCCTTTGACCTCCAGAGAACCAGGGGGAACATGGAGATTATTGTACCCAGGGACAAAGCATTTTAGGCCCGCAATAAGTTCCATGGAGCAGCCGCTTGGGCCTCCAGAGAACCAGGGGGAACATGGAGATTATTGTACCCAGGAAAAGAACACTGTAGGCCTGCATACACTTCCACGGAGAAGCCCCTATTAGTTGATTTTATCCTACAGAGAAACAGAGGGGGAAATGGATACATGGCCTGTCGCCCATCCCCCACCCACATACACTTCCACGGAGAAGCCGATATCTATAAGAGCACCTTTATACAGGTGGACAGTTAAAGACATAGCCAGGATACGGCCCGGCTGATCATTTGACCTGGGTAGTCTTGTGGTTAATGCTCCTGCCTCTCAAGCGGGAGAACAGGGTTCAAATCCCAGCTGGGACTGACCACAATTTTCACGTTTTAAATGTCAAAGTCATTAGCACTATGAGCCATATTATTGACATGGTCCTTTTTTCCCTTTAATTTTGTTTAAATTTACTCTTTAGTTGATTTTATCTTCCAGAGAAACAGGGGGGAAATGGAACATCTCTACCCGGGGCAAAGCTCCACTCTTTCCCTGCATGGAAGTGGAGTGAGCACATGGCCTGTCGCCCATCCCCCACCCACATACACTTCCACGGAGATATATCATACAGAATCACTATGTACAAAAGGATGCATTTTATATGGGACAGAGGGCAGCATTTTACATTGCAGGGCAAACTACAACATGGAAGACAATACATTGCACATGGGATTGCAATTGTCCTTGGCTCATTCTGGAACCATGGAGGACCAGGGGCGGCCAGAGGAGGGCCAGGGCCTGGGGGGAACCACGGAGGACCAGGGGCGGCCAGAGGAGGGCCAGGGCCTGGGGGGAACCACGGAGGACCAGGGGCGGCCAGAGGAGGGCCAGGGCCTGGGGGGGAACCATGGAGGAACCAGGGACTGGACAGTGCTACACTATGATGGTCTTACAGAACCACTATGTACAAAAGGCTGCATTTAATATGGGACAGGGGGCAGCATTTTACATTACAAGGCAAACTCCAACATGAAAAGCATTACATTCCACATGGGATTACTAGGGTTTTTGGCTCGGCTCAATCTGGGACCATGGAGGAACCAGGGGGGGCACCACGGAGGTCATGTGTCCAGGAAGGAGGCACCACTGGCCCGCAACAACCTCCCTGGAGCTAACACCCCCCTCCCTGGAACAGACTCTGGGTCCTGGAAGAACCTCCAGGGTCCTGGAGGAACCAGGGGAACCACTATGTACAAAAGGCTGCATTTAATATGGGACATGGGGCGGCATTTTACATTACAGGGCAAACTCCAACATGAAAAGCATTACATTCCACATGGGATTACTAGGGTTTTTGGCTCGGCTCAATCTGGGACCATGGAGGAACCAGGGGGGGCACCACAGAGGTCATGTGTCCAGGAAGGAGGCACCACTGGCCCGCAACAACCTCACTGGAGCTAACACCTCCTCCCTGGAACAGACTCTGGGTCCTGGAGGAACCTCCAGGGTCCTGGAGGAACCAGGGGAGGCACCACGGAGGTCATTTACCCAGGAAGGAAGCACCACTAGCCCGCAACAACCTCCCTGGAGCTAACATCCCCCTCCCTGGAACAGACTCTGGGTCCTGGAAGAACCTCCAGGGTCCTGGAGGAACCAGGGGAGGCACCACGGAGGTCATGTGTCCAGGAAGGAAGCACCACTGGCCCGCAACAACCTCCCTGGAGCTAACACCCCCTCCCTGGAACAGACTCTGGGTCCTGGAGGAACCTCCAGGGTCCTGGAGGTTATTCCAGGGTCCTGGAGGAACCAGGGGAGGCACCACGGAGGTCATGTGTCCAGGAAGGAGGCACCACTGGCCCGCAACAACCCCCATGGAGCTAACACCCCCTCCCTGGAACAGACTCTGGGTCCTGGAGGAACCTCCAGGGTCCTGGAGGAACCAGGGGAGGCACCACGGAGGTTATTTACCCAGGAAGGAAGCACCACTGGCCCGCAACAACCTCCCTGGAGCTAACACCTCCTCCCTGGAACAGACTCTGGGTCCTGGAGGAACCTCCAGGGTCCTGGAAGAACCTCCAGGGTCCTGGAGGAACCAGGGGAGGCACCACGGAGGTCATTTGTCCAGGAAGGAAGCACCACTGGCCCGCAACAACCTCCCTGGAGCTAACACCCCCCTCCCTGGAACACACTCTGGGTCCTGGAGGAACCTCCAGGGTCCTGGAAGAACCTCCAGGGTCCTGGAGGAACCAGGGGAGGCACCACGGAGGTCATGTGTCCAGGAAGGAAGCACCACTGGCCCGCAACAACCTCCCTGGAGCTAACACCCCCTCCCTGGAACAGACTCTAGGTCCTGGAGGTTATTCCAGGGTCCTGGAGGAACCGGGGGGGACACCACGGAGGTCATGTACCCAGGAAGGAGGCACTACTGGCCCGCAACAAACTCCCTGGAGCTAACACACCCTCCCTGGAACAGACTCTGGGTCCTGGAGGAACCTCCAGGGTCCTGGAAGAACCTCCAGGGTCCTGGAGGAACCAGGGGAGGCACCACGGAGGTCATGTGCCCAGTAAGGAAGCACCACTAGCCCGCAACAACCTCCCTGGAGCTAACACACCCTCCCTGGAACACACTCTGGGTCCTGGAACAGACTCTGGGTCCTGGAGAACCAACATCCATAACGCACACACTGATACATTGGACTGCATGTACCAAAACACTTGGTCTAACCAAATAACACACATTTAATTACCACATGTCACACTCTACACCCTAATGGACACACACACACACACACACACACACACACACACACACACACACACACACACACACACACACACACATCCATAACGCACACACTGATACATTGGACTGCATGTACCAAAACACTTGGTCTAACCAAATAACACACATTTAATTACCACATGTCACACTCTACACCCTAATGGACACACACACACACACCCACACACATATCCATAACGCACACACTGATACATTGGACTGCATGTACCAAAACACTTGGTCTAACCAAATAACACACATTTAATTACCACATGTCACACTCCACACCCTAATGGACACACACACACACACATGCATACTGGACTACCAGTACTAACACTAACCCTAACCCAATAGAACCCATTTGATAGCCTCATGTCACCCAAGTGAACCCTAGTGACACTCTCAAAAACGTAAGGTAAGGCTGCCATCCAGTGGCAAAGGCTCTGTATTACACCTGCTCCTTCAGGTCTTCCATGAGCCCTAGCGGCCCATTCAAATTAATAGCGAAATGGCTGTGCATGCTTTCCCTGGATTTAGGGAGCATGCTCCGCCATGCCATCATAAAATGCATGGGACACTAGGGACAAGGGGGACGAATCCTCTAACCCGGATTGTATTCAAAAAACATAAAACCACATAACTCTACTTATAACTAACTGTCTGAAATATAAACTAAAGGTCACCAATCAGTTCTAAAACATCTTTAGATTAACTCTTGTTGAGCCCTGGAGTATGGAGGACCAAGTCTTCCATATTTAAAAATAAATAGAGAAATAAATAAATAATTTAATGTTTTCTTAAAACTTCAAACCACATCCAACAGGATTAACTGTGGACGCACGAGGAAGCTGTCTGAAAGGGATGTTCGGGTGCTAACCCGGATTGTATCCAAAAAACATAAAACCACATAACTCTACTTATAACTAACTTTATGAAATATAGACTAAAGGTCAACAATCAGTTCTAAAACATCTTTAGATGAACTCTTGTTGAGCCCTGGAGTATGGAGGACCAAGTCTTCCATATTTAAAAATAAATACAGAAATAAAAAAATAATTTAATGTTTTCTTAAAACTTCTGAATACAAAATAAATTAAATAAATTAAACAAATTCATTTATCATCATTCATTTATATCAATTGTTCAAGTTATTTAAATGTTACTTGTAAAAAAAAAAAAAAAAAAAAAAAAAAAAAAAATTGAAGCCCCCCCCCCCCCCCCATTACACCAGAGGGCCCAAGCGGCCCCTTAGTACGCCTATGGCTTTGACCGGCCCTGGCTGGCTCTCTGCTGCATGGAAAAATCCCAACAACTACAGCTCAATTTGGGGAGGGTTTGGGGTTGTTGCCAGTCTGAGGTGATTTGCGAAAAGTCTATAAATCGTACACCAATGAGGGTTACATTTCCTGAATCCAGACAGAAATACCTACGTTTTGATGTATAATTTGTGCACGTAGATCAAAAATTGAGCGAGTATGCTAAGGTTGTTTGTTGTTTTTTAGACAATTTTGTCACCACGGTAGGTGAAAATTAGCCTCGTGAGACCATCCTGATCTCGCGAGCTTTCAAGGTTTCACTCGCAGATCAGTCTGGCTACTCTCCGTTAAAGAAAATTTGGAGCCGTTCACCAAACGAACGTCCAATCAGCGTTGGCTTTGAGGCGGGTTGAGGTGTGACGCAACGGGAAGCGCGTCAGTTCAGTCTAAACAACATGGCGGCTTCAGCCGATGAAACTAGCGTTAGCGTGGCTATCGAGCAAGTTTTATCGGAATTACAGAGTATTTCTTTGCTGAGCTAACGAGCCTTTACCTGCAGCAGCAAGAGTAGCTTGGCTTGTGGTTGTGTTTTCGTCGTCGCTCGTAACAGAGTGACGACGAATCTGATTGGTTCATTTGGCCCGTCTATCACCAACATAGGCCAATCAGCTAACCAGTATTTTCGCCCCTTCCCAAAATTACTTCAACGGAAGGTTTCCAGATGGATATGCGGAGCAAATCTATCTGGCGGAGTCAGGTTAGGTGAAAATGGCGTGATGAAAAAAATCTATAAGTCCTACACCAATGAGGTTTACATTTTCTGAATCCAGACAAAAAGATCTACGTTTTGATGTATAATTTGTCTACGTAGAGTGAAAATTGAGCGAGTAGGCTGAAGTTGTTCGGTCTTTTTCGCATAAGTTTCACTTTGGGGTTGTTGCCGGTCTGAGGTGATTTGAAAGAAATCTAAAAGACCTACACCAATGAGGGTTACATTTCCTGAATCCAGACAGAAATACCTACGTGTTGATGTATAATTTGTGCACGTAGAGTGAAAATTGAGCGAGTAGTTAGGTGTTTTTTGGAGAATTTTGTCACCATGGTAACTGAAAATGGCGTGATGAGAAAACGATAAAAGATATGCACATTCCATTTTCACTTCTGAATAGTTCAAAGATATATCTACAAACTGGAAGTTAAACGATGTTCGTAGGTGAAAGCATGACGACACAGTAGAGGGTTGAAAATGACAATTTTTCGGTGGTTTTTTGCAAATTTTGTTCCAACCGTAAGTTGAAATGGCGTCAAGTACAAAAAGCCCTGATTGCGGCGTCGAGACGAACGTTTCAATATATAGTATGTGGGGGTAGGCCCTACGGTTCGGGCTGTATTAACGGTGACGGAAGATTAATAAACAATAATAATAACTAGAAACGTTCAACTTCTGAAGAAGTTGAAGAAGGCGCCCGCCTGGTGGTGCGCGTAACCGTCAAAGGCAAAGCTTCCGAGTTCCTTGGTCGTAGGCTTTTATCGCTTGGGGATTTTAAATCAAATCTTCTGAGTGTGAAAAGGATTTGTCTTCGTCAAAACCAGCCGACAGGAGACGGTCTGCATCCAAGCAGCATGGAAAATTGGTGTTATTAAAACATGATTAAATACTTCAATGTAGCATGAAAAAATGAAATATGTGAATAAAAATGTTAAAGGCATTACAAACTACTAAAGGAAGTACAAACTCTGTGAAGCAGAAGTTGCTGAGACCTTCCTAGAGCTACTTCCGGTTAGCAACATGTTAAGCGTTAGCTGCTAACATGGTTGTGTCCAGTATCACCGGGTGATTGTACTCTGTTAGTTTGGTCCAAATCCTGTACTGGGACGTTCCTCAAAAAGGGTGCCAATACTTAATGTCACCAAAGCTCACCAAAGGCCATGTGTCAGATCGGCCTCCTTTAGCAACTAAGCCTCCCCAAAAAAAACAGTCGACAGGAGAAGGTCTGCATCCAAGCAGCATGGAAAATTGGTGTTATTAAAACATGATTTAAATACTTCAATGTAACATGAAAAAATGAAATATGTGAATAAAAATGTTAAAGGCATTACAAACTACTAAAGGAAGTACAAACTCTGTGAAGCAGAAGTTGGTGAGACCTTCCTAGAGCTACTTCCGGTTAGCAACATGCTAAGCGTTAGCCGCTAACATGGTTGTGTCCATAGACATAATATAAGAGTAGACCCCGCATTGACTGTCGCTGCGCAGGAATTACGGGCGCCACCTTGGGGCGGTCGACTTGATACCTAATCCTGCTGATTCAAGCTGACACACTAATGATGCCTCAGCACTGTGCGGCTCATTTTTGTTTAAATCGAGGGATTATTTATGTCAGGGCTCGAGGGATAACTTTTCACAAGCAAGATGAAAAGACATTGTTTATATTTTTGATCAGAATGTAAGTTTTCTAATACTAGGAGATACAAAGTTGTTGTTAGACATTAGTGAATAAACAGCATATATAAAAAACTCACCTGCACCGCGGGCTTTAGAAGAAAAAAACGCTACAGAGCGGAGTCACGGATGCAGCGCCTCAGTCAAAAGAGCAGTGAAATACACACGAGTCACTATTTGTCCTACTGTACTTTGTATTTTTTTTATAATAATTTTTAATTTTCTCCCGTTCTAATCCAATGACTCGGGTCGCGGTGGGCCACGCTGATCTCCGCAATTTGAAGCCTTCAGTTCGTATTGATTAAAATTATTATTTTACAGCTTACTTGTAAATAATAATAATAAAAAAAAACGTTTATATAGTACTTTCATTTGTTAAACAAATGCTTGGGCCAGTAAAAAGATTTCGCCCATCACGGGTTCTTTTTGGGAAGTATATTTACATATGTACATGTACAAATGTGTTTGTTTATATAGCAATAAAAAAATTATAAAAAATGTGTGCGTGGCTGTGTTTTGAAACATACATACATCATGTCAGAATATTCTATTACTTTTAACCCCACTAAGATTATTTTAACGCACTGGACCATTTGTTATAATAGCTATAGTTTTAAAGTTTTAAGCTAAACAAATGTGAAAATTAGTTCAACATTAAACGAGTTATAGTAGATTAAAATTGATTCTGCACCTGGTTAACACATTAGACTGAGCGGAGTTGTCGACCGCCCCAAGATGGCGCCCCTAAATCTCGTCAGCGCCTATAGGCGAGAGCGGTCGATGCGGGGTCTACTCTTTATATATGTCTATGGTTGTGTCCAGTATGACCGGGTGATTGTACTCTGTTAGTTTGGTCCAAATCCTGTACTGGGAAGTTCCTCAAAAAGGGTGCCAATACTTAATGTCACCAAAGCTCACCAAAGGCCATGTGTCAGATGCTGACACCCCACTCACAGAAAAAACTCAGTTAAATAGACGGAATGGTTAGTGCTTGGTTTGTGCACATTTGTGCCGTTAAAATTAGCGTTTGTGCTGTTTTGGTTTTGAAGATATTAAAGAATATTTGTTAAGTTCATCTAGAGTTCACCATCCCATCATTTTGCTTTGAATCCAACCAAGCTGGTCAACTTCTTTAGTGCTTCGTTTGTGCAGGTTTGTGCCGTTAAAATTAGCGTTTATGCTGCTTTGGTTTCGCAGATAATATAAGTTTTAATTCCGGCCGGTGACGTCACCACAGGTCGCCGCTGCAAAATAAAGCGCTACATTGTTATTCCTTTGCTGGTGCTGAGCTGGAGCCAAAGCAAACCAGAGTGGTCAACTTCTTTAGTGCTGTGTTTGTGCATCTTTGTGCCGTTAAAATTAACGTTTGTGCTACTATGGTTTCGGAGATATTATGAATTTTAATGTTGTTATACTTTATAGGCTGACCAGTGTGATTTATTTTTTGCAGTTTTTCTGTTATTTTAGTTTGGGTATGTTTTCTGCGTTATATAAGCCTGTATACTTTAATTGCCCTTTTGTTAGGTGCAGACACCCCCAAATCTCCCTATTGTAGAGCAATAAAGGTTTGCTATTCTAATTAATTCAGAGGAGTAATGAACTATGACTACTAAGATCAACTATAACCAAGTTATTGTTTGAAAATGTTATAAACATTATACTCTCGAAGAAGAATAAACCCTTCTGATTAGGAAAAATAGACTTTATGAAAACAGTTGAACATTCTAATAAATGAAATGCCTTTTTTGGCAATGTCACTTGACATTGCTATCTAAAGTAAAGTTCTTTAAATGAGACAAAATAAATCGCAATATTTATTCAGGAATAAAGTACAAAACAATATAACACACATTTTACAATAGCAGCTAAAACAACTTGCATGATAAAAGAAAAATATAAAATTAATAACTGCTTTCTTGAGAAAAGTGTTGAGACCAAACGGTAGATCTGACCACATCTTTTTACACAAATGAGGAACATCATTAAGGACGCCAACCATCCTGCACAGAGACTGTTCCAGCCTCTCCCCTAAGTCAGGAAACTAAAAAAACAAACAAAAACATGTGTCCCAAGAGATCTTTGCCAATAAGCAGGAATATATAAATCATTTTATAAGAATGCTGTAGGGGGGGGGGGCTCGGTAGATGACACAACTTCATAGTAATGTTACTGATTTATCAGTAGAAATATATTAAAAAGACTTACGTTTTTTCCAGTGACGGCAATAACATATGATTTACCGTAGCACTTTATTTTGAAGCGGCGGGCTGGGATGACGTCATCGGTTGAAATTAAAATTCATAATATCTCCGAAACCAAAGCAGCACAAACCTGCACAAACGAAGCACTAAAAAAAGTAGCCCAGTTTGATCGGATTCGAAGCAAAATGGGGAGATGGTGAATTCTGGATGACCTTAACAAATATTCTTTAATATCTTCAAAACCAAAACAGCACAAACGCTAATTTTAATGGCACAAACCTGCACAAACGAAGCACTAACCATTCCGTCTATTTAACAGAGTTTTTTCTGTGGGTGGGGTGTCAGCTTCACCCGGCTGTTTACCTGCAGCGGAGGAGAGATCGCGCTGCTGTTAGGCTTTCACATGTAGCATATATCTCAGTGGCGTGCAGCCTAGCCACCGCATTTCTACCATAATATAAAACCGACATTAAATAAACGACTCACCGTCACGTAGTTGCAAGGAAAACACCCAATGGAACACCCTTCGTCTGGGTAAATTGGACTTGATTCAACAATATCCTTCAGTAATTTAGGAAAAACGGCAGCACAGCACAGCACAGCACAACAAGCAATAGCAGCCACAAGACGGAGGAGTTCACCTCTGACCCGGAACTCAAAGAGTACTGCTTGTTGTCTGCTCACACAGCGCCACTCGTGGACAGTATAGGAACTGCAGGAACGAAGTACGTCTTTTTCAGTAATCATTGTTGAATGATGATAATGCATTTTTCTAGCGATGATTTCTGTCACGAGGACATAATGCAGTGTTGTGCTGGCAGCCATCCCAACTAATAAAAATAAGATTTAAGATTAAAATAGTACATTATAGTAGTAAAATAAATACAATTATTGTGGTTTAAGGACAAGTTTGGTACCTGCATTAAGGTTAATTTCAAAAGGTACTTGTCATTTTCAGACTAAAAAACATTCTAAAAAGATGTTCTAATTCAGTGAATATGACTGGATATTTAAACAGAAAATAATAATGAAATTAATTATTCTTTCAACTAGCAGTTTTTGAGTATGACTAAAATTCAAGGCAGTGAAGGAGGGTAACTGATAAGTGATGGCTGATGGTGGAGAGCTTGCAGGCCTGGCTTCGGTGGAGAAGCAGCAAACAACTGTGGCAGGAAATGTGACTTTCATTTCAATGCAATGCAATGCAAAACTGGAGAACAGTAGAAATCAGTAGAGTGAGAAAAACTGGCCCTGATGTCCTCCAGTAGCCTAAGCCTGATTGTAGGATGTCCCTGAACTCTCGTTACATTACAAAGTTTACAATAATAAGGAGAGCCAGCGAAATGCTTGAGGCAGGATTATACAGGAAAAGGAGGAGATTAAGTATAATATAAAATAAATTAATAAACAATACATAAAATACTTTAATGTTTTCTTAAAACGTCTGAATACAAACTGTCCCAAAACATGTTAAATAAATTCCTTTATCATCATTAATTTATACCAGTTGTTCAAGTTATTTAATTGTTACTTGTAAAAAAATATATATATTATTGTAAATTAGAAATGTCCCATGCTCCTGAATGCAGCTTTCTGACGCTCGGGAACGCATCACATTGGTCTGAGAACGCAGCGCGGAGTAGAGGCACGTTACTGCTTAAGACAAAGCTTTGCCGTTTGTAAAACTCATGTCGGCTGGCACGGTTTATTGTTCTGTGTGAATGACAACAGACCACAACAAATGAGGCGGCTAATGAGCCAACAGCCAACAGGAGAAGGTCTGCATCGAAGCAGCATGGAAAATTGGTGTTATTAAAACATGATTAAATACTTCAATGTAGCATGAAAAAATAAAATATGTGAATAATAATAATGTGAAAGTTAAAGGCATGAGGTGAACTGTATTGATTTAAATTGAAAAATCGTTTTTTAAAGCCAAAGGGAAATGAAATATTGGGTGAAAATGTAATTCTCTAAAATTGGCACAGCTTGGATTCGAACTTTCGATCTTCTGCTTTGCAGCCCGACACCTAACCCACTCGACCAAAACACCAGTGTCGTGCTCAGCCGAGCTTTATTGAGAGGTCAATTGTGTTAAGAAGTGTTTTTTGCGAATTTTGTTCCAAATATAAGTCGAAACGGCGTCAAGTACAAAAAGCCCTGATCGCGGCGTCGAGACCAACGTTTCGATATATAGTATGTGGGGGTAGACCCTACGGTTCGGCCTGTATTAACGGTACTATAATAATAATAATAATAAAGAAACCCTTATTAGGTGCATAGCATTAGGCGCCCGCCTATGCATTGAGGTGCATAGCATAAGGCCTCCGCCATGCATTTTCAATGCATAGGCGGGCGCCTAACTAGAAACGTTCAACTTCTGAAGAAGTTGAAGAAGGCGCCCGCCTGGTGGTGCGCGTAACCGTCAAAGGCAAAGATTCCGAGTTCCTTGGTCGTAGGCTCTCATCGCTTGGGGATTTTAAATCAAATGTTCTGAGTCAAAAGGATTTGTCTTCATCTAAACCAGCTGACAGGAGAAGGTCCGCATCGAAGCAGCATGGAAAATTGGTGTTATTTAAGGTGTTATTACAGGAAGAAACAGAAACAAAATATGTGAGGATAAACACCTCTGTGCCAATCCTCCAAATATTTTTTTAATGAAGGGGACCTGAAACCAGCCTTCAGGCTAAACTGGGCCACCATCGTCCTCCTCCTTCAGCTGCTGCCCATTAGAAGGTCCATGGATGGCCACGGGAAATAGAGGTGCTGTTGACCCTCTACTGGCTGGTCTGCAGTATATCCTATAGGGAAACAGATTGCCAGTAAGATCTCTTACCTTCTTGTCCTTAAATAGAGCCAACAATGACACACAATTGATAAATAAATTATATTAATTGGATAGAAGATTGAGACATATCAGCACATTACCTAAAGTACAAGTTAATTTTATATTTGGTACAGGTCAAGTGGAGGCACGCTACAACAGTAACCCTGCCAAGGCGAGAAACATCACTGAGCGTGCCTTTGGTGGTCTGAAGACATGGTGGCGTTCCATCTTCTTAAGGGACCTGGAGGTACGCCTGACGTTTGCCCAAAAAGTAATAGCCACCTGCTGTATCTTCCACAATATTTGTATAGCAGCAGGTGAACAGCTTGACGAGGAGGACGAGGAGGTTGACCCAGAGGAGGATGACCATCCGGTGGCTGAAGACAGGGAGCTGCTCCAGCTGGCTGCATGTTTAAGTGAACATGACTACATCTAACCTAACGTAGATCAGTTGGAGTCATGTTCACATGCTGCTTCATTTATTTTTTTTCACCACCTGTAAAAATATATTAAATAATTCAATTCAATTCAATTTTATTTATATAGCGCCAAATCATGAAACATGTCATCTCAAGGCACTTTACAAAGTCAAGTTCAATCATATTATACAGATTGGGTCAGATTATACAGATTGGTCAAAAATGTCCTATATAAGGAAACCAGTTGATTGCATCAAAGTCCCGACAAGCAGCATTCACTCCTGGGGAAGCGTAGAGCCACAGGAAGAGTCATCTGCATTGTACATGGCTTTGCTGCAATCCCTCATACTGAGCAAGCATGAAGCGACAGTGGGAAGAAAAACCACCCATTAGCGGGAAGGAAAAACCTCCGGCTGAACCGGGCTCAGTATGAACGGTCATCTGCCTCGACCGACTGGGGTTACAGAAGACAGAACAGAGACACAACAAGAGAAACAAAAAAGCACAGAAGCACACATTGATCTAGTAATCTGTTCTACATTAGATGGTAGTAGCGGGTGAGCCGTCTTCTCTGGATGATGTCACAGTTAACAGAACGCCAGACCAGGTGTACCTACTATGAAGAGAAAAGAGAGAGAACAGAAAGTTAAAGCAGAAATGACAACACATAATGCATAATTGAAGAACAGTAGAACTCAATAGAGTGAGAAAATTAGATCCTGATATACTCCAGTAGCCTAAGCCTATAGCAGTAACTATAAAGGTAGCTGAGAGTAACATGAGCCACTAGTTATAAGTTTTGTCAAAAAGAAAAGTTTTAAGCCTAGTCTTAAAAGTAGACAGGGTGTCTGCCTCACGGACCAAAACTGGGAGTTGGTTCCACAGGAGAGGAGCCTGATAGCTAAAGGATCTGCCTCCCATTCTACTTTTAGGAACCACCAGCAGACCTGCAGTCTGAGAGCGAAGTGCTCTGTTAGGAACATACGGGGTAATCAGAGCTCTGATATATGATGGAGTTTGATTATTAAGGGCTTTATACGTTAGAAGAAGAATTTTAAATTATATTCTTGATTTAACAGGAAGCCAATGAAGGGAAGCTAAAATTGGAGAAATATGATCCCTCTTGTTGATTTTCATCAGAACTCTTGCTGCAGCATTTTGGATCAGCTGAAGGCTTTGAACTGCATTTTGTGGACTTCCTGATAGTAAAGAATTACAATAGTCCAGCCTTGAAGTAACAAATGCATGGACTAGTTTTTCAGCATCACCCCTGGACAGAATGTTTCTAATTTTGGCGATATTCCTGAGGTGAGAAAAGGAAACTCTGGAAACCTGTTTAATATGGCTTTTAAATGACATGTCTTGGTCAAAAATAACACCAAGAATTTTAACTTTATTACCAGAGGCCAAGTTAATGCCACCCAGATTAAGTGATTGGTTAAGAAGTTTATTTTTTGAGCACTCTGGCCCAAAGATTACTACTTCGGTCTTGTCAGAATTTAGATGCAAGAAATTTAAAGTCATCCAGCTTTTGATGTCATCAAGACATGACTGCAGTCGAAGTAATTGATTGGATTCATCAGGATTTATGGATAAATATAGCTGAGTATCATCAGCATAACAGTGGAAATTAATCCCATGCTGTCTGATAATTTTGCCTATCGGAAGCATATATATAGTAAAGAGAATTGGTCCAAGGACTGAACCCTGTGGTACTCCACAGGTGACCCTAGAGTTTGAGGAAGATTTATTATTAACATGAACAAATTGGAATCTGTCTGACAGATAAGATTTAAACCAGCCTAATGCTTTCCCCTTAATCCCTACAGTATGTTCAAGTCTTTGTAGGAGAATATTGTGATCAACTGTATCAAACGCAGCACTGAGATCTAACAGGACAAGTATAGACACATATCCATTATCTGAGGCCATGAGAATATCATTAGTGACCTTCACCAGAGCTGTTTCAGTGCTATACTGATTAATGGAAATTAATCAGTAAATTAATTTCCATTCCATACTACTATTTAATTGTAAGTTTATAGGCGTTGTCTATTTGTATTTACCTGACTCCGCCAGATAGATTTGCTCCACATATCCATCTGGAAACCTTCCGTTGAAGTAATTTTGGGAAGGGGCGAAAATACTGGTTAGCTGATTAGCCTATGTTGGTGATAGACGGGCCAAATAAACCAATCAGATTCGTCGTCACTCTGTTACGAGCGACGACGAAAACACAACCACAAGCCAAGCTACTCTTCCTGCTGCAGGTAAAGGCTCATTAGCTCAGCAAAGAAATACTCTGTAATTCCGATAAAACTTGCTCGATAGCCACGCTAACGCTAGTTTCATCGGCTGAAGCCGCCATGTTCTTTAGACTGAACTGACGCGCTTCCCGTTGCGTCACACCTCAACCCGCCTCAAAGCCAACGCTGATTGGACGTTCGTTTGGTGAACGGCTCCAAATTTTCTTTAACGGAGAGTAGCCAGACTGATCTGCGAGTGAAACCTTGAAAGCTCGCGAGATCAGGATGGTCTCACGAGGCTATATTTGTATAAGTTCTTAATTGGAGTATTTCTTTGTTTTAAACCATGTTAGTAACTGTTAATTTGTTGAATATATTACACCTTCATTCTTTTCCAAAGATAAAACATTTGTATAAAATAAATTTCTGTTATTTTCATATAGTATTTTTACTATTGTTTTCTTTCTCTCTTTCTCCTCTCTATTATTCGTGTCCTGACTCAGAAGAAACTCACTTAGATAGGAAAAACCTTTGTAGATTTTATTTATTTATTAATTTTATATGCTGCTGTCGTCCTTGGGAGACATTTACAATTTATTCCAGCAAGTATTGAGTTAATAAAGCAACACACGTCAGTCAGATAAACACAAAACAAATAAATCAAAACCAGCGGTACTATGCACACTACTTGGCCGACAGAAGTGTACTAAAGACAGACTAACATCAGCCCCGGTTGCGGTTTCCCTCGGAGGTCTGTGGGTCACTCCGTTCCACTCAACGTCTGATTTTTTTTTATTACGTACTAACTCTGTAAACAGGTCACATAGGGAAGCTTAAAAGTATAATGTTCTCGCCTCAAACTGAAAGCATACTTCTGAAGAACAACAGCAGCAGAAAAGGGAATTTTTAACTCTGTTTGCGCTGTCTCGAATCAAGCTGCAGCCTCGGTGCATTGTGAGCAAGCGGTCAGTCTGAAGAATGCACAAGTCTGATCTGATGAATGCTCGATAAAGAGGGCGGGGCGAGAACAACATCCAGGGATTCGGCGTGTTCTTGGTTTGGCGTTCTCGGCAATTGGAACAGTACTCCGGCTGAGGCTGATGACGTGTCACGAGCACACGAGACCGCTGAAGAACGCATATTGAGAAACGGCCATTGTATACGTAGAGGCGTCACTGGGCGGGTTCTGCCTATGCTGCAATGCGTCAGAGCGTCCGCCATCTTAAATGTGGCAAATCTGCAGTTACTCAGTCACTAAAACAGTATCGGAAGGGGTTTAATCTCAGAATATACTTTGTATTTGTAGTGTTTTTGTTTTTGTAATATTACAAGTTTATTTTCGCATCATTTTAGCTTCAATCACCTCAATTTATTCTCGTAAAGAAGAAAAATAATTACAATAATCTAACCTGGTCTTATTAGTGCAGGAGTGAAATAATTCTGCGAACAGTGACTATTATGGATATGTTCCCTCTTAATTATCATTTTTTAATTTCTTCTCCTAGCACTTTTTGTCTCATATTATAAAATTTACCTCTTGAATACTCCCCCACAAAGTCTGTTCGTAAAGGTTCACATGTGACACGGTTTTATGAAATAATGAAGACCACAATGTTTAGATTTAACAAATTAATCTTTACATTCATAACACATACACACAAATGTGTTATGAATATATATATATATATATATATATATATATATATATATATATATATATATATATATATATATATATATATATATACACTGTCAGGATGCAGCGTGAGGGCTGCATGCTGAGCCTCTCTCCCTCTCTCTCGTTACTGCGCAGCCTGATGGGTTTCACCTGGCAGGCTGCAATTAACTCGCAACTGCTTCCACCTGGTTCCACCCTTATATAAACATACCTCTTTCTGCTCTCGTTGCCGGCCCGTAGTGTTCACTCCAGCTCAGTCTCAGTCTGTCTTCAGTTCCGCCACTCAGCTCAACGTTCTCCAGCTCTCGGTTCCACGTTCTTCAGTGCCGCCACTCAGCTCAACGTTCTTCACTCCATCAACTCAGTTCCACGTTCTCCAGCTCTCGGTTCCACGTTCTTCAGTTCCGCCACTCAGCTCAACGTTCTTCACTCCAGCAACTCAGTTCCACGTTCTCCAGCTCTCGGCTCCACGTTCTTCAGTTCTGCAACTCAGCTCCACATTCTTCTACTCAGCTCCACGTTCTTCACTCCAGCAACTCAGTTCCACGTTCTCCAGCTCTTGGTTCCACGTTCTTCAGTTCCGCCACTCAGCTCAACGTTCTTCACTCCAGCAACTCAGTTCCACGTTCTCCAGCTCTCGGCTCACGTTCTTCAGTTCTGCAACTCAGCTCCAGGTTCCGCAATCCAGCTCCACGCTCTCAAGTTCTGCTACAGCTCCACGCTCTCCGGTTCCGCAGCTGCTTCTGTCCTCCGCTCCCGAGTCTCCTCCCGGTCAGTCTTCCTGTGCTCCTCCTGCTAGCCAGCTTCCGCACCCTTCACCTCCGTCCATAAAGACTCAGGTTCCTCTCGTCATTTCACCCATCATTCTGTACAATAAAACTCACTTCAAGAACAAGCTCTGTGTGTGCGTGCTGTGTCCGGGTTCATCCAAAGACAAATCATGACAATTACGGGCCGGCCAAAGGATGAACCCGAGCACGCACAGAGCCTAGGTGCGGAAGCTGGTAGGATCCGCCCCGCCTCAGTTCCTGTCTGCGTGCCCAACTTCCCGTCTGCGTGCTCAAGTTCCTGTCTGCGTGTCTCAAGTTCCCACCTTAGATCTTAGTTACCTAGTTCAGCTTTATTTTTCCAGATTCTCGTTTTTTTTTTTTTAGTTAGACATCCAGTTCTCTAGTTTCAGTTGTTGTTTTTGAGTTATTTTGGTCCCGAGGTTTTGAGTTACTTAGCATTCTTTGGTTTTACAGTCTTCTAGTGTTCCTTTAGAGTTCTTAGGTTGGTTAGTTGTTCAGCTTTCTGATAATTTATATAGGTTTAGCCTTAGTTTGGTTTATCTAGGAATTTTGTGTTTCGGAAATATTTAGGAGGTTTTTTCCGTTTTCTTTAAAAGTATTTGAGTTTCTGTTTTGCTTTGGGTTTATTTTCAGTTCGGTTCAAGTGTTCTAGGTTTCCCTTTGGGCTTTCGAATTTTGGTTCTGAATTTTAGTTTTCACCTTAGAGTTCCTGTTTTGCTCGTGTTCCTATTTTTAGCTGTAGTTATCTAGTTTTTCATCAGTTTAGTTGAACCTGCCCTCGTCTCCTTGTTTTGCTTGGTTTTGTGGTTTGGCTCTGGGTTTCAGTCCCCCTCCTAGTTTTCTGGTTTATTTTGGTTTTTCCGTTTAGCCCCTGTAGTTCCCCTCGAGTCCTGTCTTAGTCTTGTTGCCTCCGTCTTAGTCTTGTTGCCCCCGTCTTAGTCTTGTTGCCCCCGTCCTAGTCTCGTAGCCCCCGTCCTAGTCTCGTAGCCCCCGTCCTAGTCTCGTAGCCCCCGTCCTAGTCTCGTAGTCCCCGTCCTAGTCTTGTAGCCACCGTCTTAGTATAGTAGTCCATTGTTTTCCCTGGCCTAGTCCTCCTGTCGTGTCTTCCCCTGTGTTTAGGCGCTGCCAGAGCCCTCCGGCGCTTCTAGTCACCGGCTGAGCCCTCTGGCGCACCCGCCTGTTGCTGCCCAGCGCATGCAAGCCGCCACCAGAGCCCTCCGGCGCTCCCATGTCGCCGGCTGAGCCTCTGGTGCGATCGGCCAGTTGCTGCTCGGCGCATTCCCTGATTCTGGCGTGTTAGGACGCCTTCTGTTTGTGTTTCCTGGCGTGTTAGGACGCCCTCTATTCGTGTTTCCTGGCGTGTTAGAACGCCCCCGTTCGTGTTCCGGCGTGTTAGGACGCCCTCCGTTCTTGCTTCCCCTGGCGTTCCCATACGTCAGTTCTTTCCCCAGGCGTTACCATACACCAGTTGTGCTCCAGCGTTTCTATACGCTGTTGAGCCCTAGTGTTATGGTCCGCCTGTACCTTCCTCTGGCGTTTCCATGCGGCAGTTCTTTCCCTGGCGTTTCCATACGCCCGTCCTCTTCCCTGGCTTTTCTGTATGCTAGTTGTGTTCCACCGTTTCCGTACGTTGTTGAACCCTAGCATAGCAGTACGCCTATATTTTCCCCTTGGTGCTGTGTGCGCCCTTTATGTCTCGGCGTTTACCTCACGCCCCGGCAATCTTACCCTTGTGCCCCGGCGTTTCCCACACGCCCTGGCGATCTCTACCCTAGCGCCCCGGCGTTTCCCTCACGCCCCGGCGAGTTTCTTCCTTGCGCCCCGGCGGTTCCCTCACGCCCCGGCGATCTCGTCCCTCGGGCCCCAGCGCTCCCCTCACCCTCCGGCGTTCCTTGCCCTTGGCGTTCCCATACACCCGTTCCTTGCCCTTGGCGTTCCCATACGCCCGTTCCTTGCCCTTGGCGTTCCCATACGCCCGTTCCTTGCCCTTGGCGTTCCCATACGCCCGTTCCTTGCCCTTGGCGTTCCCATACGCCCGTTCCTTGCTCTTGGCATTTTCGCACGCCCTTTCCTTTCCCCTGGTGTCTCTGTACGTTATTGTGCTCCAGTGTTTTCTTGCGCTGTTGAGCTCTGACGTGTCAGCCCGCCTGTCCTTTCCCCCTTGGCGTTTCATACGCCCGTTACCTTCCTTAGCGCTGCTGTTGGCCCGTTCCTTCCCCTTTGGCGTTGTGTACGCCCGTTCCTTCCCTTTCGGCGTTGTGTACGCTCGTTCCTTCCCTTTCGGCGTTTCCGTACGCCCGTTCCTTCCCCTTGGCGTTTCCGTACGCCCGTTCCATCCCCTTGGCGTTTCCGTACGCCCGGTCCTTCCCTTTTGGCGTTTCCGTACGCCCGGTCCTTCCCTTTTGGCGCTGTGTTGCGCCCGTTCTTTCCCCCGGCGCTGTCAAGCGCTCGCTCTTTCCCCCGGCGCTGTCAAGCGCTCGCTCTTTCCCCCGGCGCTGTCAAGCGCTCGCTCTTTCCCCCGGCGCTGTCAAGCGCTCGCTTTTTCCCCCGGCGCTGTCAAGCGCTCGCTCTTTCCCCCGGCGCTGTCAAGCGCTCGCTCTTTCCCCCGACGCTGTCAAGCGCTCTTACCTTTCCCTGATGTGCCGCGCCCTAGATGTGCTCTGGCACATCAGTGTTCTTTAGCTCTTCGGTTCCCCCGTGTTCTCTAGCTCCTTGGTCCCCTGTATTCTCTAGCTCCTTGGTCCCCTAGTGTTCTCTAGCTCCTTGGGTTCCCCCGTGTTCTCTAGCTCCTTGGTCCCCTAGTGTTCTCTAGCTCCTTGGTCCCCTAGTGTTCTCTAGCTCCTTTGGTTCCCCTAGTGTTCTCTAGCTCCTTTGGTTCCCCTAGTGTTCTCTAGCTCCTTTGGTTCCCCTAGTGTTCTCTGGTCCCTTTGGTTCCCCTAGTGTTCTCTGGTCCCTTTGGTTCCCCTAGTGTTCTCTGGTCCCTTTGGTGCTTGCTGGCTCTTTGGTCTCTCAGTTTGACTCTTGCCCGCCTTCCTAGGCCCCCTCCACCCACCCAGCATGGAGATTCTGGGCCGTCCAGTGTCCGACCTTGGGGGGGGGGGGGGGGGGGGGGGGGGGGTACTGTCAGGATGCAGCGTGAGGGCTGCATGCTGAGCCTCTCTCCCTCTCTCTCGTTACTGCGCAGCCTGATGGGTTTCACCTGGCAGGCTGCAATTAACTCGCAACTGCTTCCACCTGGTTCCACCCTTATATAAACATACCTCTTTCTGCTCTCGTTGCCGGCCCGTAGTGTTCACTCCAGCTCAGTCTCAGTCTGTCTTCAGTTCCGCCACTCAGCTCAACGTTCTCCAGCTCTCGGTTCCACGTTCTTCAGTGCCGCCACTCAGCTCAACGTTCTTCACTCCATCAACTCAGTTCCACGTTCTCCAGCTCTCGGTTCCACGTTCTTCAGTTCCGCCACTCAGCTCAACGTTCTTCACTCCAGCAACTCAGTTCCACGTTCTCCAGCTCTCGGCTCCACGTTCTTCAGTTCTGCAACTCAGCTCCACGTTCCGCAATCCAGCTCCACGCTCTCAAGTTCTGCTACAGCTCCACGCTCTCCGGTTCCACAGCTGCTTCTGTCTCAAGTCCTCCGCTCCCGAGTCTCCTCCCGGTCAGTCTTCCTGTGCTCCTCCTGCTAGCCAGCTTCCGCACCCTTCACCTCCGTCCATAAAGACTCAGGTTCCTCTCGTCATTTCACCCATCATTCTGTACAATAAAACTCACTTCAAGAACAAGCTCTGTGTGTGCGTGCTGTGTCCGGGTTCATCCAAAGACAAATCATGACATACACATACATATATACATACATACACACACACACACATACATACATACATACACACACACACACACATACATACATACAATTAATCTATGGTGCAACATACTTATTTTCCAAAAAGGAACAGTGGCTGCAAAACAGAGAACTAATGCAGGTTACAGAGCTGGGGTCCGTTCTTCGTACGTTGCTTAAAACATCCGAGATCAAATGACACATCCAAGATGATTTCATCCGGCTAATCATGATCCGGCTAATTGGGTTCTTCGAACACACCTGTTGTTTACGATTAGCATGGCTGGATTAAGTTATGTGAGACAACTGCGTGTTCATGCGTTTGTTTAAAAGGGGAAATTATCGATAGTGGAATTGGCTGTTCAGCATGGCCAAAGAACGCCCACAGTTTTTTTTTCCAGCAGAACACGAGCTTTTAATGGAAGGTTATGCCGAATTTGAGTCATTAATTAAAACACCTCAAAATCTGTTAAAGCCAGGAGAGAGGGCTGACAAAAATCAGCAGACAAATTAATGCGTAAATACTGTCCATGGTAGATGTTTCTATCACTTTCTACGGTATGAATTTTTGCATTTTAATAATTTGATATTTACTTTGTTCTTTTATATCAGAGACTCCACGGGACCCACTAGAACATGGGGACAAGTAAAAGTGAAATACAAGGGGGGGCGCTAGTGAGCAATGGAGGAGTAGGCAGCGTTTCCCTGGAGCTCCTGCAAATTTAGAAATATTTTTGGTACTAAATCGACATTTGGACAACACTATTATAGACTGTGAGAGAGAAAAGTCTAGTCTTCATTTAATTGCATTAGGACATGAAGAAAGCAAGTTTGAGGATGCCTGCTTCCAACAAGGACAAGAAAGCGAAAGAATCGGGCCCAGCCGCCCCGGACTCGCCCGAAGGTAGCTACCCGATGGCTAATGCTACCATCCTAGATGCTATAAATTCTCTCCGCACAGAGCTACAAGCCACCAAATTCGAAATTTGTCAGACAATTGACACTCGCATTGAAGAGGTGTCCGCCACTATTAGAGGAGAACTCCTCACCCTCAAGACCGAGACTCAAAATGCTATTCAAGTCCTGAAAACGTCCAACGAACAACATGGCGCAACCATTGCTGAACTAGAACGAGCGGCCACACACTCAGCAGATGCCATAACCAAGCTAGAGTCGGAGACAAAACGTCTATGCACAGAAACGAATCAGCTAACAGAAAAATACATGGATCTTGAAGGGAGGTCCAGACGACAAAATATACGGATTGCAATGTTAAAAGAAGGAGCAGAGAAAGGCGCAGAACTGAACGTATTCGTCTCACAGCTCCTCAAAGACGTGCTGACTCTGGATGACTTACCGCTGGTGGACCGCGCTCATAGAGCCCTACGAAGGCGCCCAGACGACACAGGACCTCCTCGGGCGCTGGTGGTGAGACTCCATTATTACCGCGACGTTACAATGATCCTCCGGAAGGCCATGACTCAGAGAGACCTCGCCTACCGCGGACAGAAGATCCACATCTTTCCTGACTTCACCCCCGAGATCGCGAAACGCAGAGCTGCATTTAACGGTGTCAGAGCACTTCTTCGGGACAAGCCGGGAGTTCGGTATGGACTTTTGTATCCCGCAAAGCTGAGAGTGACTTTCAGAGGAACAGAAACAATGTTCACAGACGCGAAGGAAGCCCAGAAATTCGCGGAGCTCCACTTCGGTACGGGTGGAGGCGATGCAGATGACCCCGTGGCGGACACCTAACGAGGATGTGGAGTGGCTGGATTCTGGTAGTACTCAATGTTGGACTCTCCTGGGATGTTTATCTAGCTAATTTTATATAATGTTTAGAATCTTCATCTTGGTTACATAATTAGCTGCCTTAAGTTTCGTTGACAATTTGAAGTGGGCTGATAGTTATAAATAGGTAGCTTATATATCTTGATATATGTATTTCAGACCATTTTTTTTTTATTTATTTATTTTTCCAACCGTTCAGATGTTGGTTTGGTGCTTGAATTTTATATTCTTGCAGAGCTTTTTCAACTTCTAATTAGGAGTTAGTAGTAAGGGAAGTTGTTAGTTAAGTAGGTTAATGTGTCTTTGTTGTGTGAATGTTTTGGTTATCTTTTTCTTTATAACTTCCTTAGAGGGGTCGCGCCTTACTTTGCAGGTTCTTCTTAGTATAGGCAAGACAGGGTGTATTTTGTTTGGGGTGGGCTGGGACTTATATATGATGTATAATCATCCCTTTTACACTTATGAGGACCTCTATATTCTTTTTCATTCTATTCTGAGCTATGCAAGTTAATACAACACAAACAAAGAAAGGCAGACAAATTACCTTGGTCACATGGAATGTTAAAGGTTTGAACAATCCTGTTAAGAGGGGTAAGATACTAGCACACCTAAAAACACTGTCCAGTGATGTAATTTTCCTTCAGGAAACTCACCTTAATAAGAATGAACACATAAAACTGAGATGCAGGTGGACAGGGCAAGCTTATCATTCTACTTGTGCAGTGAGAGCTAGAGGCGTGGCAATATTATTCAAAAAAGGTATACCTTTTATCCATAAATCAACCATATCCGACAGGGAAGGCAGATATTTAATATTAGTAGGAAAATTGTACTCTGTTCCTATAACTCTGGTCAATATATATGGCCCCAACATAGACTCTCCACTTTTTTACAAACATGTTTTAGCCCAAATACCTGACATCTCGCAGACCAATCTAATTATTGGAGGGGACCTGAATCTTGTTTTAGATCCATATTTAGACCGCTCGTCAACACGTAGAGCATCGACCTCTAATGCTAGTATTTTCCTTAAGGAATACTTAAATAATTCTAATTTGTTTGATAGCTGGAGGATTTTTAACCCTCAAGGGAGAGCCTATTCATTCCACTCAAATGTTCATAATGTGTACACACGAATTGATTATTTAATGATAGATGCAAAATTATTGCCCTATACTAGTGAAGTAAAATATCACAATATAGCAATTTCAGACCACGCCCCACTCTCTCTAAATTTACAATTAGATCATGTGAACCAAACTGAAAGAACATGGAAATTAGATCCACAACTATTGAAGGAACCAGAATTCTGTAAGTTTGTCAGAGAGCAGATTACGTTCTTCTTTGAAATGAATGACCTTCCGGGAACGTCTCCTTCAATACTGTGGGAAACTATGAAAGCCTACTTAAGGGGAGGAATTATATCTTTTCGAGCAGCAAAGAGGAAAAAGAATCGTGCAGAATTGGTGGATTTAGAGCAACAAATTAGGCGTCTGGACAAGGATAATGCTACGCAACCTTCCACAGAAACTCACAAAAAATTATCTCGCTGAGGTACAAATATAATCAATTATTGTCAGACCACATTACTAGAGCTTTCATTTTTACTCAACAGAAATATTTTGAATTTGGGGAAAAACCTAATAAGTTATTGGCTAGACAATTAAGGAAAATGGAAAGTGACCGCACAATTAACAAAATTAAATCAGAAAATGGAGAAGTCTTAACTTCACACAAAGACATTAATCATAGATTTAAACAGTTTTATGAATCACTGTACTCTTCCAAGGCTGTGAAAGATGATTTAACTATACAGACGTTTTTAGATAGCTGTAATCTCCAAACTTTAACTCAGGAAGACAAGAGCTCTCTTAATGCAAATCTCTCATGCATAGATATTCAGGTTGCTATCAAATCACTGAAAAGTGGGAGAACAGCTGGTCCTGATGGATATCCTGGGGAATTTTATAAAGAATTTAGCGACCTATTATCACCTTATTTGCTAAAAATGTACACCCAAGCAAACTCAGAAAATATCCTACCGCCTACTATGAGAGAAGCCACAATAATACTAATACCAAAAAAGGATAAGGATCCTGAGGAAGTAGGTAATTACAGGCCAATTTCATTATTAACCTATGATCAAAAGATTCTAGCCAAAATTCTAGCTAATAGATTGACTTTATTAATGGATAAACTGATTCACCCCGATCAGACGGGTTTTATACCAAACAGACACTCTTTCTTTAATTTGCGACGTCTTTATAATGTGATCTACTCTCAGAAAGAGGAAACTTCTGATTTGGCTGTCCTTTCCCTCGATGCGGAAAAGGCTTTTGACCAAATAGAATGGCCCTACCTTTTTGCAACCCTGAGAAGATATGATCTTGGTGAACACTTTGAAAAATGGTTAAAAATCCTTTATCATAAACCTTGTGCTAGAATTGTCACTAATAAGACACTATCTCCTGCATTTCAATTACATAGGGGCACCAGACAGGGCTGCTCGCTCTCACCCTTACTTTTTGTCTTAGCCCTAGAACCCCTTGCTCAATCAATTCGTGCCAACCCGCTTGTGCAAGGATACATTACTAAAGGGACTATAAATAAAATTTCCTTATACGCGGATGATATCCTACTGTTCATAACCAATCTTCAGTGTACCATACCAACGCTCCTAGACACAATCTCTGAGTTTGGGAGGTTTTCTGGTTATAGGATTAACTGGTCTAAGAGTGAACTGATGCCAATTAAGCTCAAAGACTCTTCGATCTTGGAAAGTACGCCATTTAAAATTGCCAATGATAAGTTTACTTACCTCGGAATAGAGATTACGAGGGACTTTAATTCACTTTATGAAGCTAACTTCTCCCCCCTTGTGGTGAAGCTACAAAATAGCATCCAGTTTTGGAAGTCTCTTCCCATTTCCCTAGTGGGAAGAGTCAATGCAATAAAAATGGTTTTTCTCCCTCAGATCCTTTACTTGTTTCAAAATATTCCCATCTTTTTACCTAAGAAATTTTTTAAGAAACTTGATTCTATAATTGTTCCATTTCTGTGGGACTATAAAACACACCGAATTAGCAAAGCTCATCTCTGCAAGGCAAAAGTAGAGGGCGGACTGTCCCTCCCAAACTTTTCATTTTACTATTACTCTTGTACGCTGCGCACCATTACAATTTGGTTAGATCGTAATTTTACACAATCCAATTGGATCACAATGGAAAAGGAAGACTGCAGCCCTTATGAAATTAGCGCTCTTATTTTGTCACCCACAAGTACAGATACCTTGGCATACAACAATAACTGCATCATTCACAGTACTATACGTATTTGGAAACAGATAAAATCCCAGTTTGCTATTTACCAATAGCAAAGAATCCTTCATTCATCCCTTCCACTTTAGATTCAGGTTATACACAATGGAAAGATTTAGGTATCAGGACTATTGGTGACTTGCTGGTGGGTGGTAATTTTGCCTCTTTCTCTCAACTTCAGGCCAAATTTGGTCTCCATAAACACAATCATTTTAGATATCTACAGGTCAGAGCATATGTCAAAAAACACATGCGCACTTTAGAGAATATATTACCTAACGAATTTGACGAACTCTTTAAGCTGGGTGGTGGAGAAAGACATCTAATCTCCCAGATTTATAATGTGTTATTATCCAGCTCCTCGCCGTCCATGCAAGGCCTTAGATCAGGCTGGGAGCAGGAATTAGGAACGGAGATAAGTGACGAACTTTGGAAGGCTGCGCTAGAGAATATTCACAAGTGTTCTGCCAATTCTAGACATTGTCTTATTCAATTTAAAATTATTCACAGGCTTCATTACTGTAAAGTGAAGTTGCATAAAATTTTTCCTAACACATCCCCACTGTGTGACAAATGCCATGCTGCAGAAGCTACGCTTCTCCATTCTTACTCTTTGTGTACAAAATTAACCCCATTTTGGTCTGGCATATTTGAAACTTTATCAGATATGCTCCGTATAGAGTTAAGGCTGGACCCACTTCTGATTGTACTCGGAGTTTCTGTTCAGCTTTCTCAATTTAATAAATACCAACGACAATTACTATGTTATGCCTTTATCATAGGAAAAAAGCTAGTGTTGATGTTCTGGAAAAAAACAGAGGTTCCATCGGTTAAATTGTGGCTGGAGGAACTGGTAAGGCTCTCTCATTTGGAAAGAGTACGGTTCTCATTAGCAAACAACTTAAAGCGATTCAACAGAACTTGGCAACCCCTTCAGCAAAATATTAATAACCCTATTTCAAGATGATTTGTTTTGATTATCGGTGTGATCAGATGTAAGTCCCAGGAAAGGGGAGGAGGGTGGGCTGGGGGAGGTGATTGGGTCTTGAGAATGTCCTTATTTATGTCACTTTTGTTTTGTTTTAATTTTGTGTTGTCTTTATGTTTTATGTTCACATAAAAAAGAAAACAAACATGTATTGTTGAGGTTGTAATTCTCATGTCTGATTTCTCAATAAAACAGTTTGAAACAAAAGTGAAATACAAGACTATTCTACAAAATGGTAGCCTTTACTTATTATACTTTATTTTAAAAAGGCACTTGTTATGTCAAGAGATCCACATTTCAGTGTCATTCCTTAGACACTGGAAGTAAAGGACGCATGCAAACTGGGAATTTTAACAGAAAAAAATCTTTATCCATAAAAAATTAAAATTTTCAGTTTTTACTAGTTACTGTTACTGTTTTACTGTTTTTAATGTTCTTCGTTTCTACATTGTATCTCTACTTGCTTTTATTCTATTTTCTATCTATATTTTATTCCTACTTGCGTTTATTTTGCTATATTTTAATCATGTAAAGCACTTTGTATTGTCTCTGTACTGAATTGTGCTATATAAATAAATTTCCCTTGCCTTGCCTTGCATCTGTGACCAAGACAGCAAGTGTTTGTGATGTATCAAGAGCCACGGTGTCCAGGGTAATGTCAGCATACCACCAACAGGGGCGTAGGAAGGTTTTAAAATGTGGGGGGGGCAAATAAGATAGATAAGGTATTATAGCCAAATGGCGAGCGGAGCGAACCAAAAAATCTTTTGGGTCCATAGGCAAGGAAAAGTGAAATGCACCCCTATTTAACACGTCTAATGAGCATGCTGATTAAAGAAGCAATCAGTACATCTACATCTATATCAGCACTGTAGGCTTAAGAGTTATTTTTTCGAGGCACATCATTATCTTCTCAACATTTAGGGGGTATTTACCAAACAAAGAACTACCCCAAGAGGCAACAGGTATTGACAGATTAAATTTGGTATTATCTCAAAGACAAAGAACAATGTTTAAATATAAAATTGTTACATACTGTTCAATAAATGATAAGCTTTTTTAATTAAGAGTAATTTTCATTTGAAGGTCCTTTTATGGGGGCCGCCATCTTGGTGAAGAACAGTACTGCCACCTCCCAAATTGTGACGTCACTGTGCGGGATCGGCTGTAGAGCAAGTCCCCCCGTTATCATGGCAAAATATTTTTTTAACCTCTTAAACAAAGATAGACGTGGTATTAAGCGTTTAAATTTAAATTAATACTAATTTTACATTTTAGAGACATAAAAAGACAAAAAATAAGCATTAAAGTACAGTTTATAGGTTGGGTTCTGCAATGTTATGAGTATAAAACTTATCTTTAGAACCAATCTCTGCTGAAAATGGTGATCTGCACCGCCTAATCTACTTTCAGCAGTTATCATCAGTTATTGCCGCTGTAAACTGCAGAAAATACAGGCAGATTGGTGTTGTGGGAGTTTTGGGTGGAATATTAAACAATAGTAACTGAGTTCCCATCTTTACTAAATGACGAGACGGTGGTATAACGTTCCAGCAATTTTATTGAGAAACAGAGCAGAGATTCACATAGTTGGAAAGTAATCGCACCCCACGGTTCCGCTGTAGTCTCTGTCTGCCCTGTTTCTGTCTGCCTCGCTTTCGGGCTTCCCTTAATACTGCACCGTGGCCTTCCCATGAGACAAAACAAAGACAGTCTATCGTAAACAATCAGTATCCCTCAGCAGCTGCAGCATTTGGCCTTGCAATCAGCAAACAGTGGATCTTATACACAGACATCAGGTCTCCAGGCCTCCTCTGTCCGAGTGGTTTGAGGCCGTAGTGACTTCAGAATAATAATTCTTATAACATTCCTCTCTTTTTTTTTTTTTGATGATGGCGTCGTCAGCATCAAGACAAAACAAGATGACCCATCACTTGAAAATGTGAACAAAACACAGAGGAACCATTTCTGTAAACTCGTAAAGTGGGACCCAAAGGGTTCCCGTGTTGGAACCGGGTAGTGCTGGAACTTTTAATACAGATCAACATGAATGCTTCATAGAGCTTTAACACACAAGATCAAAGATTTAGCTTTCATCTACAATTTAGGATTCATCTAATTAGGTAAGGCCTGTTTTAGGTACCTATGCGCACATTATTTTAAAATTACATTAGACTATGGTAAGCTAAACCCTGTTCAGTAACCAAGGTCAAATCCGTCTACTCTGACCCACCCTGAATACCCTCCTACTCCTTTCTCCACTCACCCCTACGATGGACAATAATCCAGCACTCCAAACTTACAACACCAGGAGCAAAGGCAGGAGAGGTTCAGTGCGGGCAGGGGAAACGCCAGAAAAAGCTACCCCTAGGGGGCAGTAAAAACTGGCAAGCCCCCCTCCCAGGGAAATCTGCTCTCGGCCAATCTGAGCCTGAAAACCCTGTATTGAATCTAAGTGTTATCATTACCAGCTAATATTAAAGGATCTTTAGAGCCAATCCGATCCTGGTTCCTCCTATATCAAATCAAAAAGGTGCATAAACCATACATCCTTGTGTGTCTGAAGCAAACAGTTTCCATTTTTTACCATAAAACCATATTGATCAACATGATGTAATATTAAAGTGTAGATCTCATAACACAAAAAAATCAAACATGTGAGTCAGTGGAACAGAGCAGTTAAACAAACAGCAACACAATATGAGAAGAGTCCTAAACGTCAAGACCGCAAAGTTAAGAAAGCCTTCTGGCCATTCATGGCACAAGGCAGAAAATAATCTAATCGCGCTTAGGGTCTCTTCAGGCAACTCCTCCCGTTGAAGAATAAGGAATCAGAGTTCTCTGGCTTCTTCATCCCCAATCCTCTTCTTGGTTCCTCCTCGCAGGCTGGACGATTGAGCTGGATGGTAATAAGTGTTCAGTTCTGGATGGGCACTGAGCATTTTATTTTGCATTTCTCTCTAATAAAACACTTTGTGAAGATGGTCTGCAGACACGAGTCCTTGTTCCCACTAGAGAACAGAAACAAGGTGTAATTAGTGTTCTTATCAAAAAAACCCTTTCATATGTCATTTATTAAAACATCCTCCAAGCACTTTCACATTCAAGATATTTCTGTGCACAATTATTTAGCTTTCAGAATTCTGCAATTTAATTATTAATTAAAATAGTAATCTTTAAGTTCAAATGTATCTGCAGTAAATTCATAATAATTCTTAACAGAATGCTTTCAATGTGTGTCTTAACTGTTGTTGTCTGACAGTTGAAGTTCTCTGCAACATAATTTCATCAACACATTCGTTTCATGACATTTCCCAATTATTTTAAAAAACCCAACTGAGAAAAAGAAAGCCTTTCCATGTGAAAGCCTTTTCCCTCTTTCTCTCTCTTTTTTTTTTTTTTTTTTTTTAAGAAAGCGAGGTGCTGTCTTGCACCGAAAAGACAAAATATTTATACCATGCTGTTACTGTTCAAGGATGCCAAGGTTCTACAACACAAAACAAAGCAGTGAGCAGGAGAGAACAGGAGTTTTTTGAAAATGTTCTAACATTGTTGAACAACTAAAGCTACTTAAGCAAATCAGAAATAGTTCCCAAATTAATCCTAAAATAAAGTAAACCTTACATTGTGATTATTTATTTATTTATTTATCTTCTTAAACTGAGGATTAAGGACTTTTATTAAGAAGTTCTTGGGTGAACGCGTCTCTGCGTTCCTATTTGTCTAGGCCTCTGCAATCTGATCTATGATCTATGTGTTCTGAGTGCCTGGTCAGGAAGGGTTAAGGTTCTCTGAAGCTTTCTGTTTTCAGCAACCCTGAAAACCCAGAACCCTTTACAGTCAGTGTAAGGTGTCAGGTGACCTGTGGGACCACCTCGTCGTCTCTCTGGTTCCACCAGCTGTGTCAAGTCCACAGCAGCTCGTCCTGGGTGCCATGCCCCAGGGGTCTCCACACCCCCCTGTGTGGAACGTCTCTCATTGTAAGGATCTCACCTTATGTCCCGTTCAAAACAGGAGTTCCAATGTGGGGTGTCTTTGCTGCTTTAATGTTCCTCAGAGAAAACCTTCATTCATTGATATCACCTTCAAGCTGTTACCCTTTTATCATCACAGCCCCCCAACCATCCTGACCAGATCCAAAATGTCCCCATAATCTAATCTAATTAAATTAATCTTACTTATTTTCCGTATGTAAGACGATAACCATTAAATTATCCTGATCTAAAAGCCCTCAGGTTAACGGGTTAACTAGTTAAAAAGACTTTTGAGTTATTTGTGTTCTAGTTGAAAGATATTAAATCTCCATAAATATTGTAACCATTGTACCCTGATGCTTTAATCCTAAATTTACCCATGTTAGTTAGTAGGATGTGTCATTATGCTAATTTTATTGCAACATTACCCATTTTAGCCAGTAACCTTTTCTTTGCGTTTTATTGAAGCCTGCCAGAGTAGCAGAAATCAGCTTACTCTTAAGATGTTTATTAAATGAAATGCTATTTAAAAGTTCAGATTACTCTACTTATATAGTGAAAACTAATTCATTCATTTATTTATTTAACTATTGATATAATACCCACTTAATTTATTAAGTTGCTCTATGATTCCATCAAGTTACTTCTTTAAAAGTTTTCACCTTTACATAATCTTAATGTGTTTCGTAATGTGTGTTTTGTTTTAATTGTGTACAACAAAATCTGAAGTGAAATGCATGAAGTCGTGTCTGCAGAACTCATCTGTGTTTGTTGTCGAAGGTTGTCCGATGCTTCAGTCATAGTCCTTCAATGTCCTTTTCCAGTCCAATGTCTAAATTCAGCAGCCCAACATTCTCCTTCTCATCAAGAGTCCATCCTCCAGTCCTCACGCCTGCAAACAGAATGAATTCTGCCAGCATTTTTTGCCAAACAAAAAACGCTCCATAGGTTGAAAAGAAATTACAGCAAAACAGTCACAAACATTTTAACTACAGTGTTCCCTCTAACATGACAAACATAAAATAAACAAAAGGATAAAAAATAAATCAAACTTTGTCTCTGACAAAATAAAATTCAAAACTGGATCAGGCTGAAGTCAATGACATCACCTTTAGTCCTTGTCCCAAGGATCAGCCCCCAGGCCAGAACACACAGACCCAGCCTTGCCGTAACATTCAGATGTTTACATCATGGTCAGATTTGTTTATCATATCTATTGTCCTTCTCAGGTTGTACTGTCCGTCTGAGGTTCACCTCAGTTCAGCATAACTAATAACATCAGATGATTTTGTAACTGATGACGCGTGTAACGTGGCCTTCTGATATTTTGACGCTTTTCAAAATTTCTCATTAGTTGCATTCAAATTCCAAGCAAAAAAATAAATAAAATAAATGAATAGAAAACCCTCAGAAAAGCAATTCATATTTAGTTCCATACAGGTTTGTTCAAAGCACAGTTTTCCCTCATCTATTTAAATCAAAAATCTTGTATATCTAAACTTCTTTCAACTGGACTGGTTTGTGATTAATCATCATTATTACAAGCAATGAGATCTCAGTAATTTTAAATTACTTTAGGGCTAAAAATCAAGTGATAGGATCTCAGCCTAAATTTGTAAAACAGTAAACTTAACAAGCTTATGTAACGCTTATTTCCAATTTCTAACAAAGCTGAAATATTTCCGTTCAAGCCATGTTAATCTCTCCGTGTATCAATTTAATTTGGTCCTGATATTTAATGTTAAAAAACAAACTTTGTTATTTAAATCTCTCTTTTACTGTACCTCTATTGTTAACATAGTCCATGCTTAAAATGTCATTTGAATTACGGAGCTGCAGTTCTCCCAAAACAAATGAACATTCTGAAACCATGAACATTACTTTTACCCCGAATTAATTCACACAGACGAACGTTTAGTTACATAGATACATACACACGTACGGTTACATACAAACAATGACATTCAGACAGACAAACACGTGCAGGCCTGCTTTTTCACCATCTTAAATAGTTCTATGTTTTTCATAATTTTTAAACGTCAACGCCGAAAGATGTTTTCAACGCGTTAAGTTCCCACTTAGTTTAAAAGGTGGAGAGCGTGCGCTGGTTACGACCCCCCGATGCTTCGTCCACACGCGGTTTCACGCTTCAGTCCCGCAAGGATACAACTCTGTGTCTCGCAGACACTTGGACGCTTACCCATTTTTGAAAGTTATACGTCGCTATTAGCAGTTTAGACCAATTTTATCCACAACGGAAGTGCCTAATCGGTCCCCACGTAAACGCTTCCCCGGTGCAACGCCTTTTTGGTTTCGTTTCCGTTTCCTTGTTTTTTATCGCTTTTCTTTTTTTCTCTTAATTTTATTTTTATTATTTAGTAGCAGTACTGCAATAAAATAAAAATAATAGTAATAATAATAATCCCTATGTGAGAAATCTGCATGTTTAATCAAATCATTTCAAATCATTTATGCATGTCATGCGTCTGGGCCCCTACGTTTTTCAGCATGAAATCGAACGTCTCACCCTGGGGCAAGGCTGGACCCTGAAAAACTCTGCCTTTGACCCATTACACTGACTCTTCTGCTTCTAGACTTTTTTTTTATTATTTTATTTATTTTATCCTTTTTTTGTGTTTTCATTATTATTTTTTTACGTCCTTAGCACGATCGACCAACTAAATGAAAGGCCTCACATCCGATGGTCGCCTTTTTGGTATAATGGTCGGGGTCCCCACTTATCAAAGCTGCAAACGTCTTCGCAACAGTCAAGGACTTAAGCCTCCCTGCCGCTTTCATCCACAACAGAAGTGGACAGCCTCTTGCACAAACCCAAGACAAGAGGACTTTAATGGACCAGCTGCAAACTGCTCAGCCGGTCACCTGTTCTCCAGGTGAAAATCACTCTGCCCCTCCTCCCCCCTTGTGGGAAAGTCCGTATTTCAGCTGAAAACGTATTCTAATGAAATTTTGAATTTTAGTTTAATGTTTAAACCTTAGTCACCGTTCGGTATTGCGAACCCTGTTTTATTTGCCTTAAGGATTAAATATAATTCATTATTTCTACCGGCTTTTACTTACTACCTTTTAGGTTTACAGTTTTTAATTTTAAAATTTCTTGAGGTATACTTTAAAATGGGGTTTAAAATTTAAAAGCTTGCAAGCATTTTTTGACCAATTGCGTTTGTTTTTAAAAGAGCTGGAAAATAATCCCCTTACCGTCTCATGAAAGAAAGGTTAGGATCTTCGCGCCGACGCCCAGAGACGCTCCGAGACCAGGAGCTCCTCCACATCCCTTGAAAATCCATTCGGGGTACCAGAGGCCGGATAACCTCTCCGGGCCGGCCAAAGCAGCTCCTGTCCCCGGACTCCCTCGCTCGTCGGTCGGAGATCTTGTTCGTTTACGCCAAATTGTTGTGGGAGTTTTGGGTGGAATATTAAACAATAGTAGCTGAGTTCCCATCTTTACTAAATGACGAGACGGTGGTATAACGTTCCAGCAATTTTATTGAGAAACAGAGCAGAGATTCACATAGTTGGAAAGTAATCGCACCCCACAGTTCCGCTGCAGTCTCTGTCTGCCCTGTCTCTGTCTGCCTCGCTTTCGGGCTTCCCCTAATACTGCACCGTGGCCTTCCCATGAGACAAAACAAAGACAGTCTATCGTAAACAATCAGTATCCCTCAGCAGCTGCAGCATTTGGCCTTGCAATCAGCAAACAGTGGATCTTATACACAGACATCAGGTCTCCAGGCCTCCTCTGTCCGAGTGGTTTGAGGCCGTAGTGACTTCAGAATAATAATTCTTATAACAATTGGCTCTTTCTGAGTTTACTCTGCTCCTGTCACGATGAGCTGCAGCACATTATGAGGCGGAGGGATATTTCGGCATCACTTAATTTAGACCCCAAACAATCAACTTCACTTTCAGAAACAAGCCCAAAAAAAACCTGCAACCCGCAACTCACACAATTTACAAGCGACTTTATAAAAAAATAAGACCAAAGTCGTATAAAATAAGTGGGCTTCACAACAGTGAGCACAGGGGGGGATTCTAGGATCTGACCTTTAGGGGTGCTCAGCCCCCAGTGTTGACTGTGATTCCTGGCATGAACAACAGGCTTTCCATTTTTAGTCCAGATGTAAGATTCTTAGAGTTGACTCATTTTTGAGCTAAAGATCATCAAACAAGCTACAATATAGGCCCATCCAAAGGCAGTGACAACCAGATTGAAATGTTTTCACGCGATTAAACCTTGTGCATTTGTAAACACTTTTGGTTCAATCTGCTGGCCTAATGACTTTAACGACTGCCCATTACTAAGGAGGTGGACCTATTTCGGTGCATGTTATCTAAGCCATTACAAGGCCTTTGTTGGCAGTAGTATAAAGCTTGTTACTCCACATTACTCCAGACTTTTTGAATTGAGAAAGCTTCCTGGAGAGGAAGCGAAACGTCTTCAACTACAGAAAACAAGTCCAGTTGCTTTGTTTTTTTACTTTTTTTGGAATGACCATGACCTGGATGACTGAGAATCTTCACCAGCAACTTGTGCATTTGTAAAACCTGCATGATGGCAATAGTTAGACTAGCTATATTGATAAAAGTGAGGAATAATTTCCCTAAAGACAAAAAACTAACAGCTTTCTTGAAATTTAATTTTCTCAGGCTTAACAGAGCAAAACATGGTACCCCACAAAAACCTTTTGCTGCAAAGTGTTTGTCAACTGGCTGAAAAAAGGGCTGCTACTACTACACTTTCCTTATTGTTGTATTGCTTTGCTTACAAGAGAGACAAATCTAGCAGTCTGGATATATACCCAGTTGTGGAGAAGCAATTATATATATATATATATATATATATATATATATATATATATATATATATATATATACACACACACACATATATATAATATGATATGAATAACATATAAAATATTTCAGCACATAATTTCCTAGAAGTTGATAGTGTTAGTACATCCACTGACTGTAGAATTACCTGTGAAACGTTTTCACACAGCCAGAGAACTGCTTGTTGTTGCAACCAAATCCTATGGGATTCTGTGAGAGTAGGGAGTAGCAAGATGGCGGCCAGGGACTTCAGTTTTTCGGCAAAATCAGCACTCCAGTGTATAATAGAGATCAGTGAGACAGAACCAAGCAAACGGAGAAACAAACGAGCGAGCGCACACCTGGCGTTTAGCCTGGAAGGAGAGAAGGTTGCGCGCGCTAGCAAACAGAACCAAGAGCGAGGGTAGTGTTTGAGCAGAGTTTGAGACTTGAGCGCGCATGTGATATTTAAACGCTAAATACCTGTCTCGCTGTGCCCTCAGATTGGTTCCCATGCGCTCAATTCAGAAGACTTCATATGCTACTAGCCATGATAACAGCTTTAATCCCCCCCAACCGCACGCACCACACAGCTATGCTAAACTGCAGAGTCCCCCCCCAACCACCATATTATAAAGACCGCGGGGCGCCAGGCTTTCATTCCCCCCAAGACCAAGCGTTGTTTGTTCATTTCAAATACCTTTATGTTTTAGAGCAACATAAAATTGTCAGCACAGTTATTGTCTGGGAGAAGAGCTCCTAGTCGAATTAAGCTAATGCTAGCTACTTCTATGTTGCTGCCAAAGGTTTTACAGAGAACAGAAACCTGTTCTACGTCAGTTAATAAACTTATGAACAGTGACATATCTCGCATCAAACTACACGCAACCTTAGCTATTGTCACAAATTTAAAGCAGCGCAATAATAACTTACCTGAAGAATGACTGTCGTCGGGACCACCTCTTGCTCTGTGTGTAATCCTGTAACGTCTGGAGTCGGACTCGGAGCAGAAGCAGTCCAGCTGTGAGCTACAGTGCGCATGCGCTTGCGACCGTTTCGAAACGCTAATTTTTTTCAGTAAAGTTTATGCAGTATTTGTAGGTTTATGTTCATACTACTATTAAGCATTTAAATAGTTTAAGGAAATCTAAGTAAAACTTACTCTTTCTCCAAAATTCATGTATTACTTAAAAAAAAGGCTTAATTTTACTTCAGAAATTCTAGTTCTTACAGAAGCTTAAAAATACAAAGTAGAAATTAAGACGAATACTGTAATACAGTTTACTACACCAAAAAGTCAGTTTTTTCAGTGTGGCACACGTTGCTACCGATGTGAGGACATTAAACGTAGTGATTCACGTTTTGAATGGTGAACGGTGATAAAAGCACCTGGTCCGAGGGAAAGGAGGGGGGAGAGGAGCAAGCGCTGAGGCACAGAAATATGGTGAATGTGGTTAAAAAATGCAGAAATAATAAAAACGAAACTTATAAACAGACTAAGTGGCATTTTAAACTGCATCTGGTTAGCAGAACTGTTTTATGATCCTGCGTGCAGCCATGCAGCAGTACCACCCCCTCCCCTCCTGTGTACGCGGTACAGGACCTTACCGGCTTACTTTCACCATTGGATAAGACTAAAATTATTCATAATTCTGATCACTGTTCCTGCTGCTCTGTTAACACGAACTGCAGCAGGAATTACTGATGGCCACAAGCTGTGAAAGAAGCCGAAACAGCTCAGCAGAAGGCAGAGTTTTGTCGTCCGCAGCCCAGAGGGGCTTTGTGATTTTTATGCGTGAGAAATGCCATGTTTGCGTGTGAAATGCCATGTGTTGCGTGTGAGCGTGTGAAGTTAGTGAAATGCGTGTGTCACACGGTCAATGCGTGACAGTTGAGAGCCTTGACGGTACAGTACAGTTTTGAAAATGGTCATTTGGAGGTTTTTTGAGGCTTTCTTTCTATCCGACTCCATTCATTCCTATGGAGTTTTTTGGGGCGTTTTTTCGCTAATTTCGTTGCCATGGTAACTGGAAATGGCGTGAAGTACAAATAGCACAATTCACGGCATCGAGACGCACGTTTTGATATATAGTTTGTGGGGGTAGACCCTACGGTTCGGGCTCTGTTTGGTTTTATGTGTCTTTCCTTGTAAATTAGAAATGTCCCATGCTCCTGAATGCACCATAGCTTTCTGACGCTCGCGAACGCATCACACTGGTCTGAGAACGCAGCGCTGAGTAGAGGCACGTTTCTGCTTAAGACAAACCTTTGCCGCTTTTAAAACTCATGTCGGCTGGCACGGTTTATTGTTCTGTGTGAATGACAGGAGACCACAACAAATGCGCCTGCTAATGAGCCAACAGCCGACAGGAGAACGTCTGCATCGAAGCAGCATGGAAAATTGGTGTTATTAAAACATGATTAAATACTTGAATGTAGCATGAAAAAATGAAATATGTGAATAAAAAAGTTAAAAGGCATGAGGTGAACTGCATTGATTTAAATTAAAAAATCGTTTTTTAAAGCCAAAGGGAAATGAAATATTGGGTAAAAATGTAATTGTCTGAAATTGGCACAGCTTGGATGCGAACCTGTGATCTTCTGCTTGGCAGCCCGAGACCTAACCCACTCGAACAAAACACCAGTGCCGTGCTCAGCCGTGCATTATTGAGAGATCAACTGTGTTGAAGAAGTGTTTTTTGCAAATTTTATTCCAACTGTAAGTCGAAACGGCATCAAGTACAAAAAGCCCTCATCGCGTCGTCGAGACGAACGTTTCGATATATAGTATGTGGGGGTAGACCCTACGGTTCGGGCTGTATTAACGGTGACGGAAGATTAATAAACAAAGAAACCCTTATTAGGTGCATAGCATAAGGCCTCCGCCATGCATTTTCAATGCATAGGCGGGCGCCTAATAATAATAAAGAACCCCTTATTAGGTGCATAGTATAAGGCCTCCGCCATGCATTTTCAATGCATAGGCAGGCTCCTAACTACAATTTCACTGCGCTCCGTGAGGTTTGTGATGAGAGTGACATCAAAGACAAAATTAACAGACTGAACTTTTAAAGAGATTTGATAAACACATTGAAGCTAACACTGCAGCTATAAGAGAAAACAAACAAGAAATTATTCAGCTCAAAGAAAAGATTGATGAGCTCCAAAAATAACACAACACGGTAAAAAGAGCAACCGTAGACCATGCTCGGTACAAAAGGAGATTGAATCTGAGGTTATGAGAACAGAGGCAACGGAGGGTGTTTTCGAGCTCTTGATTAAGCCGCTCGCACTGTCCGTTTGACTGTGGATGGAAACCTAATGTGAGAGAAACCTTGGCACCTAAACACTGGCAGAAGTCACGCCAAACCCGGGAGATGAACTGTGGACCGCGGTCGGAGACAATTTCTGTGGGTAGACCATGGAGCTTGAATAGATGATTGATAAGGAGTCGAGCAGTCTGATGAGCAGAGGGAAGTCTGGACATTGCCACCAGATGGCATGCTTTGGAGAATTGATAGATTATGTAGAGGGTGACTCTCTTGTGGTTGGAGGGTAGTAAACCAGTAACAAAATCCAGACCAAGGACGGCTGGGTCTAAGAAGGGGTTGGAGAAGACCAGCAGGGGGTCTACTGGAACCCTTGTTCTTGGCACAAACGGAGCAGGCTGAAACAATAATGATGGGCAACTCTGTTTTCTCCAGCCTGCGGCGCCACTCCTCAAGGGCCAACTTGATAGCGAGGAGCTCCCGGTCTCCCACGTCATTGTTCCGTTCAGCAGGGGAGAAACACCTGGAGAAAAAGGCATATGTATGAAGTTTCCCATCCGAAGCCAACATCTGGGATAAGACAGCTCCAACTCCTGGATCCGAGGCGTCAACCTCCAGGAAGAACTGGACAGATGGATCAGGATAGGTAAGGATGGGAGCTTGGGAGAACATTTCTTTAAGAACCCTGAAGGCTTGATCTGCTTCTTCTGACCACAGGAAATTCTTCTTGGTATAGGTGAGGGTTGAAAGAGGTGAAGCAATTATACTGTAAGTCTTTATGAAGATTCTGTAAAAGTTGGCAAACCCTAGAAAACGTTGAAGCTCTTTTCTGGTTTTGGGTGTGGGCCAGTCAATGACTGCTTTGACCTTTCCTGGATCCGTCTTCACCTGTCTACCCTCAAATATGAAACTGAGGGACTCTTGATGGAACTCAAATTTCTCTGCCTTAACGAATAAACGGTTTTCCAGAAGGCGTTGGAAGACCATGTAGACATGCTGTTTGTGTTGTCGGGGATCTTTGGAGAAAACAAGGATATTGTCAAGGTAAACAAAAACAAAGTGATTAATAAATTCTCTAAGTATGTCGTTTAAAAGGGCTTGGAAAAAAGCTGGGGTGTTAGTAAGGCCGAACAACATCACGTGATATGCAAAGTGTCTGATAGGGGTCTTGAATGCTGTCTTCCACTCATCATCTACGCAGATACGGACTAAATGGTAAGCATTAAGGAGATCCAGTTTTGTAAAAACAGTGGCTCCCCGTGTCAAAGGCTGATGCCAGGAGGGGAAGGGAATACTTATTCTTCACGGTAATCTGGTTTAACATCCGGTAATCAATGCAAGGGCGTAAAGTCTTATCTTTTTTAGCCACAAAGAAAAACCCGGCTCATAGCGGAGAAGACGACGGGCGAATGATCCCTGCCTTTAAGGAGTCATTAATATATGTCTCCATGGCCCCTTGCTCAGACTGAAATAATTTATACAGGTGGGCCGACGGCAAAGTTGCCCCCAGGAGAAGATCTATAGGGCAGTCATATGGACGGTGAGGGGGAAGACTAAGTGCCAGATCTTTACTAAAAACTTGTTGAAGATCATGGTACTCGGGTAGAAGTAGGAGAAATAGGAGGAGACTTCGGGGGAAACCGAACCGGCAGAGCAAGAAGGAAGTGCTGAGTGGAGACATGAAGCCAGACAACTGGAGCTCCAGTTACTCCAAGAGTTTCCCCAGTTAATATGGGGGTTGTGAGCAGCTAACCAGGGGTAACCTAAAACAAGGGGTGAATGTTTAGTTGGAAAGACAAAAAAAATAAATAGATTTGTGGTGGTTACCGGAGATAATCAACTGAAAAGGATGGGTCTGGTGAGTAATAGAAGCTAGTGGACTGCCGTCAAGAGCAGTAACTGAAACAGGGGAAGGCAAGGTTCAGACCAGGATCTGAAATTGATTAACCAGAGCAGGATCGATGAGGTTCTGCTCAGAGCCTGAGTCTACTAAGGCTAAAACCGGGAGCTGAGAATCCTGTAGGCTTATTACTGCCTTTAACAGGAGCCTTGGACTGGGGTTTTCAATGCAAGCACCCACCAATATCCCCTGAATTACTGGCGGGCCAGATCTTTTGGGCGAAGAGGGCAAAATGGGCAGAAATGCCCGGTGGCACCGCAGTAAAGGCACAGCTGATCCCTCAAATGCTTATCTCTCTCTTCCGCCGAGAGGCGGGCTCTACCAATTTGGATTGGCTCTTCAACAGGCTAGTGATTGGTGGGAACCAGGGTTAGGTGCGCAGAACTGAAGGGATAGGACGTTGAGCTGAAGGAGAGTCCTGGCCACGCCTTTCGCGATTTCTCTCCCGGAGCCGGTCGTCTATTCTAGTAGCGAGACTGATTAAATCTTCGAGATCGTTAGGTTTATCATGACTGGCTACCTCGTCTTTTAGCTTGTTGGACAGGGCATTAAGTAACGTCACCTTTAAATAGAGAGTTCCACCCTGTCTGGACTGCCATAGTGTGGAAATCGACCACAAAGTCAGCAGTGGATCTATTTTCTTGTTTTAGGGACATTAATCTCTTAGCTGCCTCCTCCTCGCTTAAGGAGGAGGAAAATGTTCTTTAAAAAAAATACAGTGGCTGACTATTGATGTTAGGCTCATTGATAAAGGACTTGGTCCATCTGAGGGCTCTGTCTCGAAGGAGACAAACAATATAGGAAATCTTGCGGCCGTCCTCAACAACAAACTGAGGAGAATGATTAAAAACTAAAGGTGCATTGGAGAAGGAACCCTCTGAACTTACTCAGGTCTCCTGTGAACGGCTCGGGGAAAAAGCGGAAACCTTGACATCAGGTGTGGATAACACTGCGGAGATATCGGGAGGACTGACTGCAGAGGATGAAGCAGAGGTAGGTGGCATGGGACTCACTAGAGTCTTAACTTCCAGAACCTCGTGGGTTAGAGAACTTACGGTCTGCATTAATTGAGTCTGTTGTTGAACCATGGTCTGAATTAGAGATTTGTGTTGGACTAGCAGTAACCCCTGGTGGGTTACGGCACTCCATAATTGTGCTCCAGAGTCACGGTCAGTTTGTTCTGTCATGTTTAGCAAACTGACTCTAAATGAGCACAACCACGGAGGCAGGAATCAGTTAAAGGTTTTATTGAAGAAAATAATAAAAAATGGGGATGAAGTCTGCAGGCTGGATTTCCGGGTCTTGCTGAGGAAAGAAGGCGAGAGGTGAGCAACAGAAAGGTGAGGGTTTGAATGGTGAGAGTCTGAGGAGAGCACTGAAACTCACTGGACTGATGGTTTGGCTTGAACTTGGGAGGGTGATGTCCAGGATTGTTGATGGGAGGTGCAGGACCGGTAGGTCAGATGTTTGGTCAGAGGGTGGACAGGCAGGTGAGCTCAGGCAGGAGGGCTTATGAAGGGAGTGGATCAGAGGCTTCACGGATTCCAGGAAGCTGGCTTGGAACGTCTTGGTGGAGTCTTCAGAGTGTGTGAGTAACAGAGGAATGGTTCTTGGCTTGGAATCCAGGTTTCCAGGAGGAATGAAAAAGAACAGGATTAGGCTTGGGTCATGCAAGAAATCAAGGCTTGGAAAGAGGTTTGGTCTGTACCAACGCATGAGCGTAGACAAACTGACGCCCTCCTCCTGGTTCCAGCTACATAAGAAGGGTGGTAATCAGCTCAGATGTAGAGCACCTGCCCGTCCAACCCTGCTGAGAAGGAGAAAGAGAAACCCCGGCCTGCACCTCAGCCTGGATTATGACACATTCTCAAAAATTGTTAAATGGCCCATTTTACCTAAAGTTAAAGAAACTCACTTTAAGGGCATAAACAAAATTTATCCTGTGGCAGAATTTAAAATAAAAAAGATTTGGTTTTCAGGTAGATCAGTGTTCCTTTTGTAATAATAACAGTGAAACTCTTGAACATCTGTTTTACTGATGTCCTGCTACACAGCAGTTCTGGAATGAGATGAAAGATTGGATTTCTTTGAAGATTAATGATGTGCCCCCATTTACATTATATGATGTCTTTTTTTAAATGGACCATCTTCCTTTGCCTGTTCCTGACACTATTAATATCATCCTGCTGTTGGGTAAATATCATATCCACTGTGCTAAATGGAAAAATGCTAAACCCTCCTTTCATTGGTTTATCAATGACTTTAAATGTAATGATCTGGAGTGGAGATGAACCCGGTATTCAACCACACACGATAGTAATGCATAACATGATCCAGGCAGATGGTAAGGCAGACATTCAGGCAACAACCTGACAGGTTAAACAGAACTGGGCAGAACCGACAGGACAGGTTAACAAGCAGGATCAAGGTGCTGGGAGCTCTTACCGGAAACAGGACCGAAAACAGGGGTGAATAGTAGACAAACCGACAGGTAGCAGAGGACTGAGGGAAGTTTAAATAAATGGACAAACAGGTGAGCGGAGTCAAACTAATTAATAAAAAGCAGGTGGGAACAATCGAGATGAGCTTACAGGAACTGGAGAATAAAACCTAAGACTAAACAAAACAGAGTTGAAATCAGAACTAATAGAGAGACCAGATAATTAATACAGTAAACAGGCTACACAATACAAAACTAGAAAAAGAAATAAACCCTAAGACAGGAAAGCTATCTTAACCAAAACAACAACATGAACTAGAATCGTTCAACTTCTGAAGAAGTTGAAGAAGGCGCCCACCTGGTGGTGGGCATGACCGTCAAAGGCAAAGCTTCCGAGTTCCTTGGTCGTAGGCTCTCATCGCTTGGGGATTTTAAAATCAAACCTTCTGAGTGAAAAGGATTTGTCTTCATCAAAACCTGTCGACCGGGAAAACTTTGCGTCTGCAGAGCTGCAAACTGCGTATTTCGATCTGAGACGCAGCTAATGAGCTAATTGGCGACAGCCGACAGTCAACGTTTCCCATTCATTTGCTACGGTAGTCCTAAACCACTACTGACATAATACACTTTTTGGCCACAAGCATCATTTTGGGGGCGTTGTTTCCACTTCATTTCGTAGAGCCGTTTTTAATAGACAGAAGAAAAGGCAAAAACGGTCCAAACAAAAGGTCGTAACGTTTACATTTGTAACCTCTGCCTTACATAAACACTAGAATTAAATCTTAATAAATAAAAGTATAGACAATTATTTCAGTAACTCAATTCAGTAAGTGAAATACACAATATACAAGAGTTTGACAATGAAACTGAAACACCTCTCATTTTAGTGTGGGAGGTTTCATGGCTAAATTGGACCAGCCTGGTGGCCAATCATCATGAATTGCACATTGAACCAATAAGAGCAGAGTGTGAAGGTCCAATTAGCAGGGTAAGAGCACAGTTATGCTCAAAATATTGCAATGCACACAACATTATGGGTGACATAACAGAGTTCAAAAGAGGACAAATTGTTGGTGCACATCTTGCTGGATGTGTCAAAACTTTCTTCAATTGAATAACAAACAAAACTGAAGTAATAATATTTGGACCAATAGAGGAGAGATCAAAAGTTAGCACAGCTTCAGTCGCTTCAGCTAGAAACCACTGATCAAGCCCGAAATATGGGTTTAGTGATGGACTCAGACCTGAACCTCCAAAAGCATTTACAGACAGTGACAAGGTCGGCTTTCTATCACCTGAGGAACATTTCCAGGATTAAAGGACTGGTGTCTCAGCAGGATCTGGAAAAACTAATCCATGCGTTTATATTTAGTAGAATTGATTACTGCAACAGTGTTTTCACAGGTTTGTCTAAAAAGTGGATCAGACAGCTGCAGCTGATCCAGAACGCTGCTGCACGCGTCCTCACTAAGACTAAGAAAGTAGAGCACATCCCCCCCAGTTCTAAAGTCCTTACACTGGCTCCCTTTATCTCAGAGAATAGACTTTAAAATACTTCTGTTTGTTTATAAATCCCTAAATGGCTTAGCACCCAAATACATTACAGACTTGTTATCAGTGTATCAACTTTCCAGACCACTCAGGTCTTCTGGCTCCAGCCTACTCTGCATACCTAGAACCAGAACTAAACAAGGAGAAGCATCATTTAGTTCCTGTAGCAGCTAAAATCCTCTATTTTAGGCTACTGGTTGTTGTTTCTGAAAGGCGTTGGTTTTACGTGCGCTCGATTAAGATTCGCCAGGCCGATCTTCAGTTTGACTTATTAGAAAGTCATTTATTATCAGAACAATGTCCATTTTCTTATTGTTTCCATTTAGATCCACCAACATTCCACTTCAATCCAAACCAAGCACAGTAGAAAACTGTTACCTCTTCCCATTAACAACACCTGAACACAATCATGGTTGACCTTAAATAACCCCATCCCCCATCAGACTCTCAGAACTCAAAATGAAATACGCCCCCTGCTGGCCATAAACACAGGAAAGGAAAAATGGCTCCTACACGCCAGCCCCTAATTGCGTGTGGCAAAAGACATAGCAATTATCAAACTTAAATTACAAGGAGCCAGAAATAAACATATGTCTCCATATAAGTATACATAAGAGGCAAATCAGGTTTACACATACCAGTTTATCAGTTTGTAGCTTCACATAACAGACAAATTTTTGTTACAGGTCTTTCAATGATGTTGTTTTTTGTTTGAAGATGAACCACTCGCACCAGACCCTTTTTATCTGGAAAAGTTTTAATAACCTTTCCTAATATCCAAGACCCTCGAGGTGTTGTGGAGTCCATTACTACCACCACATCTCCAGGGGTGAAGCACCTTTGTTTCTTTATCCATTTTTGTCGTTCTTGTAACAACGGTAGATATTCTCGAATCCAACGTTTCCAAAAGAGATCTGAAATGTATTGGATTTGTTTCCACCTTCTTTTAGCATAAAGATCCTTTTTGTCAAACAGTCCTGGCGGAAAGGCTGGCTTTCCCTTCATGAGTAGCAAGTGGTTGGGTGTTAAAGCCTCCAGGTCATTGGGGTCCTCTGATAACGTTGTGATGGGACGATCATTAAGTATTGCCTCAGCCTCACAAAGTACAGTGTGGAATCCTTCATCGTCCAACATTTGTTGACGGAGCACTGAGTGCAAAACCTTTCTGATCATGCGGATGAGGCGCTCCCAAACCCCGCCACAATGTGATCCGGATGGGGGGTTAAAACTCCATTTAATCCCTTTATGTGCCATGGCCTTCTCAATTCTTCCATTATTTAGAGAGGCTAGTGCTTCTCGTAGCTCTCTTTCTGCTCCTATGAAATTGGTGCCGTTATCTGATCTCATGTGTGAAACTTGTCCTCTTCGAGAGATAAATCGGCGCAGTGCATTAATACACGAGTCTGTATCTAAAGAGTATGCCACTTCAAGGTGCACAGCCCTGCTTGTCATGCAAGTGAACACTACTCCATAGCGTTTTACAACACTACGTCCTCTTTTTATATCAATAGGCCCGAAATAATCTACGCCAACATTTGTGAATGGTGGCAGATCAGGGAACCACTCTTTCCTCTGGCAAGTCTGCCATCTGTTGTTGACCGGTTCGTCCTCCATACAGCCTGCAGAAAGAACATGTAGCTATGACCCTTTTCACAGCTGAAACTCCATTTGTTATCCAAAATTTTCTTCTCACGACTGAGAGGACATGACTTCTACCTCCATGACCAAGCTGCAAGTGAAAATGTCGGAGGATAAGGTAGGAGATGTGCTGGTCCTTTGCCAAAATGATAGGATGTTTAATGTTCTCAGGAATGGCTGCTTTACTCAGCCGGCCTCCAACACGCAGAAGCCCGTCTTGCAGCACAGGGACCAGTTTGTAAATTGGGCTGCTTCTGGGTATTTCTGAGTTGCGGGATGTTAATGCGGCAAACTCATCAGGGAATCTTTCCTTTTGGCAAAAGGAGATTATGGCTGTCTCAGCTTGAGTGAGCTCTTCTAGAGACACACTTTGGTTTCCCAGTGAGTTTTTGAGAGTTTGCATCTCTTTTGTCAACTCCAGTGTTGATGTTTCAGTCGTGTTTGAATTGGCCAGCTTCAATTCCTTTCTTCTCTTACTCAGTTTTAGCAGAACTCCCTTTAGCTTGATGAACCAAGCGACTGCAGACTTTAGTTTTTGCCAGTCCGAGAAGAATGCTATTAATTGAGAAGTTGCATTTGAGTTAATGACGGTAGCATTGATCAAGGGTGTTTGCTTTAGTTCTGGGTCATCAGTAGTCATACAGAAATCCATCAAAGACTTGGGCCACTTGTCTTCAGGTTCCCACAGAAAGGTAGGACTTTCCATCCATTTTTGATTCAAAAGACTGTCAACTTTAAACCCACGGGAAGCACAATCGGCAGGGTTTAAAGATGAAGGCACGTGTCTCCACTGCTCAATGCCGGTATTATCTCTAATGATTGTTACTCTGTTAGCAACGAAGGTTTGAAACCTTCTGTCTTCATTTTTTATATATTTTAGAACTGATGTGCTGTCAGTCCAAAAGCAAGCCTTCTTCAATGGCAGCTGAAGCTCTGACTGAAGCATGTTATTCAGTCTAACGGCCAAAACAGCAGCTGTGAGCTCTAAACGTGGAATAGTCACAGGTTTTAATGGGGCTACTCTGGCTTTGCCAAACAACCATGATACAGTGCACTCTCTTGATGCTGTTCTGCATTCTGACATATGTAGCTGTACCATACCCACTCTCACTAGCGTCAGAGAAGTGGTGTAACTGAGCATTAACCACTTCTCCAAACCCCTCAGGTTTGATGCATCTGCTGACTTGGAAGTCGGCCAATTTTTCCAAGTCAGTCAGCCACCGGTTCCACTGTTTTTGAAAGGTTAGAGGTATAGGATCATCCCAGCCCCATTTCATCCTGCACAACTGTTGTAACAGCAGTTTGGCAGGAAGTATGAGAGGAGCTAGAAATCCTAGTGGATCATAAATGGAGCTGATGGTTGACAACATGCCTCTTTTAGTGGAAGGCTTTTCTTTGACTTTCAGTTTGAACTTAAAACTGTCTGTCTCCGTGCACCATTGTAAATCTAGTGCTCTGTCTACCGGAAGCTCATCACTGTCCAGATTCAACTCACACAGAGTCTGGGACATGAGCTCTCCCGGGATACATTGGAGCACTTCTCGGCTATTGCTGATCCATTGGGTTAGTGTAAACCCTCCTCTGCTGCAGATAGCCATAAGATCTTTGGCCATGGTAACTGCACTTTCTTCTGATGGCAGACTTTTTAAGAGGTCATCCATGTAGAAATTTTTGTTGACTGTTAGTATGACATCTGCTGAGAAGTTGGACTGATTATCCTCAGCAGTCTTTCTGAGAGCATAGCAAGCACAGCTCGGTGAGGAGACTGCACCAAATAAGTGGACAGTCATACGGTATTCCTCAAGGTCGTGTTCTAGATTACCTTGAGGCCACCACATGAAGCGTAGAAAGTCCACATGCTCATCAGACACCTTAACCTGGTGGAACATGGATTTTATGTCTGCCATTAACGCCACACGTTCCTGCCGAAACCTCACTAGAACCCCCACCAATGAGCTAGTTAGGTTTGGGCCCTGTAGAAGCTGATTGTTAAGAGAGACCCCTTTATACTCTGCTCCACAATCAAACACCACACGCAGCTTATGTTTTTGTGGATGGTATACACCATGATGTGGTATATACCACACCTTGCCTTTTGTTGTTGTCAGTTGATGCTGTGGAACCTTTTCTGCATGTCCACTATTAATGGCATTAGTCATAAAGTTTGTGTACTCTTTATGAAAACTTCTGTTCCTTTTGAATTTCCTTTTCAAACCAAGTATGCGCTGCAGAGCAACAGAAATATTGTTTGGCATAAAGAGTTCTTCACTTTTGAAAGGTAGCTTCAGTTTGTAATGTCCATTCTCTAGATGGGCAGAGCAATCCATTATATCCAGGAATTTTTGTTCCTCTCTTGACATTTCCTCTTGTTCTGTAAAGGACTTTTCAATAAAGTCATAGTTGTATTGGCTGGTCAGAAGCTCTTCTATTTTATCAACTGTAGTTCTGTTGACATAAACTGAAGGGTAGCTATTTTCAAGATCCTTGTAACCTTCTGGTGAAGCATTTACAACCCATCCTAGGAGGCTTCTGATTGCATAGGGCCCTTCACCCTGACTATTAATCACCTCCCAAGGTTCCATTAGTTTTGATGCATTCGTGCCCACTAGTAGGTCTACACCAGCATGTATGCGAGGAAAATGAATATCCTTTAAGTACGACCATTTTGACAGCTCCTCCTCACTGATGATATTGTCGGTGGAGACTGGCATTTCCCTTTGTGTAAACACAATGGGAAGCGGATAGAAATGGCTTCCATTTATTTCTGAAATCTCCAGCCCTTTAATGATAGAGGTTGTCATTGTTTTGCTATTACCCATTGTCCGGAGATGAATCTGAGCCTTTTGACCTTGAATGTTGAGTTCATTAAGAAGTCTTTCAGAGCAGAATGTATCGGTGCTCCCTGGATCCAGAAAGGCATATGTTTTAATGATCTTAGTTCCCTTTGAACTTTTCACTTTCACAGGCAGGATGGGAAGAATCCCTCTATGGTGGCCAGCCCCAGTATGACCACAAGTAGAGGAGGTTTTACAGCCCTTTGCTGCCTGATCCAACTCTTTCTGATGGGTTTTTTCCTTCTGTCCAATGTGCAAAATGCTGGGATGTTTTTGGTTACAGTGTTTGCAAGCGATGCGCTTATCACAGTTCTTGCTTATATGTCCTGTATCCAAGCAACCAAAACATAAACCCTTGTCCTTTAAAAAGTCTAGTTTTTCCCTGTGTGACCTCTTTCCTAATTGTCGACATTGTTCCAATACATGACCATCCTGTGTACAATACAGACAGGATAAATACTTAGATTTGTCAGCAATAGTTACTTCCTTTTTGAGAGAAGGCATGTTACAGTCATCTTTAACAGAAACATGGGTGACAAAGCTGTTTCTTTTAAATTGTGACTTAATTTGAGGTTTGCTAGGTCTTATGATTGCCCTAGCAGGTTGTAAATCCTGTATATCTCCAAAAACCGGATCTGAGATTATTCTAATCTGGTGTTCAATAAAAGCAACAATGTCTGTGAAACATGCTCTTTGACAAGTTCTCTCAAAAATCTCATTTGCTTTTGTTCTCCATTTTTCTCTTAGTTTAAAAGGAAACTTTTGAACCAAGATTTTCATGTTAGCTGGCATGCTTAACTCATCCAAATACTGCAGTTCCTCCATTGCATTGCAGCATTCACGAAGAAATAGTCCAAATGCCTTTAATGCTTTAGCATCTTCACCTTTAATGTTAGGCCAACCAGTGACCTTTTCCATATAGGCTGCAGTAATATTAAATTCATTGCCAAAATGTTCTTTGAGGAGTTGCTTGGCCACCACATATCCTCTTTCTGCAGTCATGTGAAGGCAGCTACGTACGAGGTCTCTTGGTTGCCCCTTGGTGTACTGTTCCAGGTAGTACAAGCAGTCTCCTTTACAACTGCTCTTTGCTTCCACACAATGTTCAAAGGCTTTCATAAAGGAGTTAAACTGTAAAGGATCTCCGTCGTAGATGGGAATTTCTCTGTGTGGCAGTAACTGGCTTGTTTGCATTTGAACCAGAAGAGCTGTTATGTCATTCTGTTGTTTCAGCAAATTGTAAAGGTCTCCAACAGGTTGATTTTGATTTGATGGAAGCAGTCTGTTCTGAGTGGTAACATTGAGATCGGATAAAATAACAGAAGCTTTAGAAGTTTGGACAGCAGGGGGAGCCATTTTTGACACCAAAGTATTGCAAACAGTGTCATCCACTTGAGGTGGAATATGCTTTTTATAGGCTGTACTTAGATCCAACTCAACCTCTTTATCCAACAGCAGTCCGGCATCTTCTTGAAGGTTCTTTGCAGGTTTGGTAACCACCTGTGAAGCTTGTGAAAGGAGTAAAGTAGGTTTGATCTTGGGTCTAGCACCTTTTCTAACATATGAATCCATTCCATCAGAATGCTTAGATGTAATGCTGCCTTTAGTGCTGCCCTCTAGCACTATTAGCTTGGCATTAGCAGCAGCTATTTTAGTGTCCATCTCAAGTTGTTCCTTTCTTTTCTTTAACAGGTATTCCTGCTCCTCCAGTGCATGCTTCTCCTTTAAAGCAGCTGCACATGCCAAGAGTGCAGCCCTTTCTGCTTCCGCTTTTATTTGTTCAGAAAGCGTTGAAGATTTGCTGGTTGCTATTGAAGAACCCCTTTGGCTCCCACCTTTTCTAAAAGACCTTAAGGAAACATTTGAAACGCTGTCATGAGGTTCAATCTGTGGCTCCTCCTCCACCATGGTTATGCCACCATTGGCAGTCTTTGGTTCAGCTTTACTCTCATTTTCTTTAATACCATCAGGCACACCGGTTGAGCAACCTTGAGCCTCAGCCAACCATTTATGAGTAGCAGCAACAAAATCATGAACATTCAACATTTTAGCTTGAAACCACATGTCATGCTTCTGTGCTTCATCCACAGGCAATAATCCCAATAAACCTTGGTGTACCTTTTGTGCTTCTTCACACAAACCCAAAAACCTTTTAAATTCCACCTTAATGTCATTCACACACCCTTTGTCATTTTTCAACACTGTAATAGTTTGTTTTAATTTTGTGAGCTTATTTAACTTTGTTTTTCTTTCACTTTCTAAGTTACTGATTTTCACCAACAAAGCTTTGGCTGTTAATTTTATCTGTCTTTTTTCAGTCTCCAATTGAGGATTTTCCTCTTTACCCACAATGTTACTTTGACCCTCCAGATCCAGATCAATGTTCTCCTCTTCTGCCATTATGGCCAACAGTTTATAGCTTATTTATTTGTTTATAGAGAGCTCTCTTTTTGTTTAAGCAGTCTTTAGTCTGCTACCAATGCATTGGATTTAAGGTTGGATTTTTGTGTGCACACATAATACTAATGGCCATTCATAAGATATCAGCGCTGACTCACATACCCCAATGGTGCGTTGGCCGGCATTGATGATCTGCGTCCTGATGTCCGCTGCTCCGAATCTCAGTGGCTCCAATAGCTCGATCCATGCAGCTCCGTTCCCATCGTCCGGTGACGATCGCTCCTGTGCGGCTTCGGATTTCCTTTCGCTCCTCTGCAGTTCTGGTTCCGACGTCAGGTGTCCCGATCGCTCCTCTGCGGTTCTGGTTCCGACGTCAGGTGTCCCGATCGCTCCTCTGCGGTTCTGGTTCCGACGTCAGGTGTCCAATCGCTCCTCTGCGCTCATTTTGACCGGCGGCTCCAATAGCTGCTTCGGTGCGGCGTTTACTTTGCGGCTTCTTAACACCACTGCAGAAGGATCGGTGGATCTTCCAAACGAGGCAGTTTTCTACCTAAATGTAGCAGCTAAAATCCTCTATTTTAGGCTACTGGTGGTTGTTTCTGAAAGGCGTTGGTTTTACGTGCGCTCGATTAAGATTCGCCAGGCCGATCTTCAGTTTGACTTATTAGAAAGTCATTTATTATCAGAACAATGTCCATTTTCTTATTGTTTCCATTTAGATCCACCAACATTCCACTTCAATCCAAACCAAGCACAGTAGAAAACTGTTACCTCTTCCCATTAACAACACCTGAACACAATCATGGTTGACCTTAAATAACCCCATCCCCCATCAGACTCTCAGAACTCAAAATGAAATACGCCCCCTGCTGGCGATAAACACAGGAAAGGAAAAATGGCTCCTACAGTTCCTATGCTCCACTTATCTGGAACAAACTTCCAGAAAACTGTAAAAGTGCGGAAAGCCTGAGTTCTTTAAAATCAAGATTAAAAACACATTTGTCTAAAATTGCCTTTGACTGTTCTAGTTACTGTTTTACTGTTTTTAATGTTCTTCTTTGTTTCTACATTCTATCTCTACTTGCTTTTATTCTATTTTCTATCTACATTTTATTCCTACTTGCGTTTATTTTGCTATATTTTAATCATGTAAAGCACTTTGCATTGTCTCTGTACTAAATTGTGCTATATAAATAAATTTCCCTTGCCTTGCATCTGTGACCAAGACAGCAAGTGTTTGTGATGTATCAAGAGCCACGGTGTCCAGGGTAATGTGGACGAACCACATCCAACAGGAATAACTGTGGACGCACGAGGAAGCTGTCTGAAAGGGATGTTCGGGTGCTAACCCGGATTGTATCCAAAAAACATAAAACCACATAACTCTACTTATAGCTAACTTTCTGAAAGATAAACTAAAGGTCACCAATCAGTTCTAAAACATCTTTAGATGAACTCTTGTTGAGCCCTGGAGTATGGAGGACCAAGTCTTCCATATTTAAAAATAAATACAGAAATAAATAAATGCTCAATAAATAAATATGCATACAATTATGTGCCACCAAAAATACAATGCACAAATAAATGTAGATAGAAAATTAATTATACAGTAAGACAAAATGTATATATTTCCTTTAATTAGCCACTTTATTTATTAAGTTCTTATTTTTTTAAGTATTTATTTATGTGCATGTTATAATATTTTTGTCTGTTTTATTCTTTCTTTGTATTTTTTTGCCCTATTTATTTCTCCGATGCTATTTATTTCTGCCTGTCCTTTTTACATTTCTGTTTGTCCTTTTTACATTTCTGTTTCTCGTTTTTACATTTCTGTCTGTCCTTTTTACATTTCTGTTTCTCGTTTTTACATTTCTGTCTGTTCTTTTTACATTTCTGTCTGTCCTTTTTACATTTCTATCTGTCCTTTTTACATTTCTGCCTGGCCTTTTTACATTTCTGTATGCATTTCTGCCTCATTATGCAAATGAGGGGGGCTGTGTCTTAAGGGCTCAACTTCTTCCCATTGGTTGGTTAGCACTTTACTGCGTCGGTCAAATCTACTTGGCTTTTCCCCGACATGAAGCATTGTTTAGTAATGTCAAACTCAGCAGGCAGACGTTCAGTGGCCAACCTCTTACGGGAAGCTGCTAATAGACTGGAAGAATTAGAATGCTGTACATCTGGGATCTGAAATGTTTTTCGGTGGTTTCAGATTCGGCTTTCCAGATCAATAACTCATCGGCGGATGATTTATTCTACAAAACAGACACCTCTCCGCAACCACCGCAAGGCAGACACTGAGCTACAACCGTAGTTTCCTCAAAACGAGTCCGTGGGCCAGAATCTGTGGGACGTCTCCTTAAGAACTTTTGTATGAACTGTCAGACGGCAACTTTCTTGCACTTAGATAAGTTGCTGCACATAGCAGTAATCTCAAAACACCAATGTTCCCACGTTTTCACTTGCACATTAATAAGTTACAGCCGATCAAAAATCTAAACTGTGGCGCTCCGGTCCAAGAGGTCACGTGATTCGATTTTTGCTGCTCAGCCAATCAGACTTATCCACGCCAGAATTTGTATCCCCTGCATCGGGAGAGTGTTTGAAATCAATAAAACTTTTAACCTCCAGCTTTGTGAAGTCTAATTATTTTTAAACATCACATTCTAATAAAATGAAATAGATTTTTTTAAACTCCTAATACATTGTTCTGTTTTTAAAATCGACATATCTCGTTTTTGATAAACAAAGAGCAAAAGGCTGGGGTGTTAAATGTGCACGTCCGCCAGCTTACCTCAAGTTCTTTCTGTAAAACTGACAGACCGTAGTAGTCATGTTTCCTCAGCCATGTCTTTCTCCAAATACGTCGTCGCCTTTTCTTTTTAGGGCTTTCTGCACACAAAATTGCACATATTGCCAAAGCAGCGCGTTTCTCTCCGGTAATGTTTACAGTAGCTATCGACACTTCCGTCTTCTTCTTCTTCTTGATCTTCTTCTTCTACAGTATGAGCACTCCGGTCGCGTCCGAGCGTTGCGCCGTAAACAGATCGTGAGCGGTGAACTTTTAAACACGCGGTTCCGTCGCACAGTTTGAGATGTATATAAGTACCACGACTGAAAAACTTGTACAGTGTATGCCCGGCTTAACACACTTACCATAACAGCTCCGCATCACCGTTTATGTCCATTTCTTCTTCTTCTGTTTTAAAAGTGGTGCACCCTTCTTCTTTTTCGTGTTTTAATGGGTGCTGACCACATCCAAAAGGATCATTAGCGCCCCTCTAGTGGTGCGCCGTGTTCCTCATCTTTATATTATCAGCAGCGCAACCAGCTACCGTAACACCTGTTAAATGTATCACTGTTATAGCTCCGAAGGTCCAGAAACTCATGTGTGCTATAGCGCAGCAACGCGGTGCAGTTTTGAAAGAAAAGATAGCCAGTGTGGTGTTAGCTTTAGCCTAGCACGCACCCCCCTCCGCGGTTCACAGGCTTTATTTATGTTCCGGTCGCCGGCTGAGTTGCACTTCCGCACGGCCGGGAGAAGTCGGCAGGTTCCAGTGTTCTGGAGATCTATAGGATGACGGGAATATCGGCGATAAATGTATCACTATTATAGCTCCGGAGGTCCAGAAATTCATGTGTGCTATTGCGCAGCAACGCGGTGCAGTTTTGGAAGAAAAAGTCCGGTGAAAAACAGATTAAAAACAACTTCAGGAAAACTGTTGTTTTTTGATGTGAGACGGTGCAGAGCTGAAAAGTCCATATTGCGCCTGCTAATGAGCAGTAGTTCTTGCTGTTGCAATTTTTTCATCATTCATTCATTTATATCAGTTGTTCAAATTATTTATTTGTTACTTGTAAGAAAAATAAAAAATATTGGGTACCCCCAGCGGGTTGCGAACCTGCGACCTTTGGTGCACCAGCCCAACACCGTAGAGCCATAGGGAGAGTCGTCTGCATTGTACATGGCTTTGCTGCAATCCCTCATACTGAGCAAGCATGAAGCGACAGTGGGAAGAAAAACTCCCCATTAACGGGAAGGAAAACTTCCGGCAGAACCGGGCTCAGTATGAACGGTCATCTGCCTCGACCGACTGGGGTTACGGAAGACAGAGCAGAGACACAACAAGAGAGACAAAAAAGCACAGAAGCACACATTGATCTAGTAATCTGTTCTACATTAGATGGTAGTAGCGGGTGAGCCGTCTTCTCTGGATGATGTCACAGTTAACAGAACGCCAGACCAGGTGTACCTACTATGAAGAAAAAGAGAGAGAGCAAAAAGTTAAAAGCTGAAATGACGACAGTCATTTCAATGTAATACAATGCAAAACTGGAGAACAGTAGACTGAAGAACAGTAGAAATCAGTAGAGTGAGAAAATTAGACCCTGATGTCCTCCAGCAGCCTAGGCCTATCACAGCACAACTATAGAGATAGCTCAGGGTATGAGCCACTCTAACTATAAGCTTTGTCAAAAAGGAAAGTTTTAACATTAGTCTTAAAAATAGATAGGGTGTCTGCCTCACGGACCAAAACTGGGAGTTGGTTCCACAGGAGAGGAGCCTGATAGCTAAAGGATCTGCCTCCCATTCTACTTTTAGAGACTCTAGGAACCACCAGCAGACCTGCAGTCTGAGAGCGAAGTGCTCTGTTAGGAACATACGGGGTAATCAGAGCTCTGATATATGATGGAGCTTGATTATTAAGGGCTTTATACGTTAGAAGGAGAATTTTAAATTCTATTCTTGATTTAACAGGAAGCCAATGAAGGGAAGCTAAAATTGGAGACATATGATCCCTCTTGTTGATTTTCATCAGAACTCTTGCCGCAGCATTTTGAATCAGCTGAAGACTTCGAACTGCATTTTGTGGACTTCCTGATAGTAAAGAATTACAATAGTCCAGCCTTGAAGTAACAAATGCATGGACTAGTTTTTCAGCATCACTCCTGGACAGAATGTTTCTAATTTTGGCGATATTCCGGAGGTGAAAAAAGGAAACTCTGGAAACCTGTTTAATATGGGATTTAAATGACATGTCTTGGTCGAAAACAACACCAAGATTTTTAACTTTATTACCAGAGGCCAAGTTAATGCCATCCAGATTAAGGGATTGATTAAGAACTTTATTTTTTGAAGACTCTGGCCCAAAGATTACAACTTCTGTCTTGTCAGAATTTAAATGCAGGAAATTTAAAGTCATCCAGCTTTTGATGTCATCAAGACATGACTGCAGTCGAAGTAACTGATTGGATTCATCAGGATTTATGGATAAATATAGCTGAGTGTCATCAGCATAACAGTGGAAATTAATCCCATGCTGTCTGATAATTTTGCCAATCGGAAGCATATATATAGTAAATAGAATTGGTTCAAGGACTGAACCCTGTGGTACTCCACAAGTGACCCTAGAGTTTGAGGAAGATTTATTATTAACATGAACAAACTGGAATCTGTCCGACAGATAAGATTTAAACCAGCCTAATGCTTTTCCCTTAATCCCTACAGTATGCTCAAGTCTTTGTAGGAGAATATTGTGATCAATTGTATCAAATGCAGCACTGAGATCTAACAGGACAAGTATAGACACAAGTCCATTATCTGAGGCCATGAGAATATCATTGGTGACCTTCACCAGAGCTGTTTCAGTGCTATGATGAGCTCTGAAGCCTGACTGAAACTCCTCAAGTAGGTCATTACTTTGTAAATGTTCACATAGTTGATTAGCAACTACTTTCTCAAGAATTTTAGATAAGAAAAGAAGATTAGATATAGGTCTGTAATTTACTAACTCATCTTGATCAAGAGATGGTTTCTTAAGTAAAGGTTTAATAACAGCTACTTTAAAAGCCTGTGGTACATATCCATTTACCAAGGATAGATTAATCATGTCTAAAATAGGACCACTGATCAGAGGGAATACCTCCTTAAACAACTTGGTTGGGATTGGGTCTAACATACAGGTAGAAGGTTTAGATGAAGCTAAAATTTTAGATAGCTCAGAAAGCTCTACTGCTTTTAAACAGTTCAAACACTGCGCAGGTTCTAAGGATTCCTCCAATGCTGCCTCACTTACTGAGGATGAGGTAATCATGTTTGGGAGGATGCCAATTATTTTATTTTTAATGGAATCAATTTTATTTATGAAGAATCCCATAAAATCATTACTGCTAAGAGCTAAGGGAATGGATGGATCAACAGAGCTGTGGCTCTGGGTAAGTTTGGCAACTGTACTGAAGAGAAATCTAGGATTATTCTTATTCTCCTCAATTAATGATGAAAAATATGCTGCTCTAACTCTGCGAAGGGTCTTGTTATACAACAATAGATTGTTCTTCCAGATTAAGTAGGATTCCTCTTGGTGTGTAGAGCGCCATTTTCTCTCCAATTTCCTAACATTGTGCTTCAAGGAACGCAGCTCTGAATTAAACCAAGGAGCCAGCTTCCTGTGAATAATCACCTTCTTTTTCAAGGGAGCTACATTGTCTAATGCAGAACGCAATGACGAAGTCATACCGTTTACAAAGACATCTATTTGTGAATTGGAAGAAACAACATTGCTGCCATCTACAGGGCATTTCTGCAATACGGAGGATATTAAAAAGGGGACAGACTCTTTAAGTTTTGATACAGCATTATCCGATAAAGATCTACTATAATGGAACCCTCTTTTGGGGGTGGAGAACTCAGTTAGATTAAACTCAAATGTTATTAAAAAATGATCAGATAGGACAGGGTTGTGAGGAAATACTGTTAATTCTTCACAATCAATGCCATATGTCAGCACAAGGTCTAAAGTATGGAGCCAAAAGTGCGTCGGTTTATGCACATTTTGAGCAAAACCAATTGAATCTAGGATACTTTTAAAGGCTACACTAAGGTTATCACATTCTGTGTCAACATGGATGTTAAAATCACCCACTATAATAGCCTTATCAGTATTTAACACCAAATCAGATAAGAAATCTGACAACTCATCCAAAAACTGAGAGTAAGGGCCTGGTGGACGATACAAAACAACAAACAGAAGAGGTTTTATTGCTTTGCAGTTTGGATGAGGGAAACTGAGGGTTAAATGTTCAAAAGAACTGTAGTTATTAATTGGCCTGGGACTAACTAATAAATCAGACTGAAAGATGGTTGCCACTCCACCTCCTCTTCCCACAGATCTGGGAATGTGGAAATTTGAATAATTGGAGGGAGTTGACTCATTTATACTAACGTAGTCCTCTTGTAGCCAGGTTTCTGTGAGACAAAACAAATCAATCTGTTTATCAGAAATCAATTCGCTAACTAACAAAGTCTTTGGAGGGAGAGACCTTATATTTAATAGACCACATTTAATTGTTTTATTTTTAGGTTCAAGGTGAACCGTATTGATTTTTATTAGGTTATTATGATTTGTTCCTTTTAGATAAGTTTTTGATCTGTTAAGTTTTGGCCGTGGGAAAGACACCGTCTCAATAGGATAATGGATGGGTAACAGTACAGAAGCTGCAGAGAGGTGTGTTAAACTACGGCTCTGCTTCCTGGTCTGGACCCTGGGTTGTCAGCATTTAGGAGGACTAATAAATCCGGCCAGATTTCTAGAAAGAAGAGCTGCACCATCCAAAGTAGGATGGATGCCGTCTCTCCGGATCAGACCAGGTTTTCCCCAGAAAGTTCTCCAGTTATCAATGTAGCCCACGTCGTTTTCAGGACACCACCTAGACAACCAGCGGTTGAATGATGACATGCGGCTAAACATGTCATCACTGGTCAAATCAGGCAGGGGACCAGAGAAAATTACGGAGTCCGACATTGCTTTAGCAAACTCACACACCGAAGCAACACCAACTTTAGTGACCTCCGATCGGCGTGATCGGGTGTCATTACCACCAGCGTGAATAACAATCTTACTGTATTTACGCTTATCCTTAGCCAGCAGTTTTAGGTAAGATTCTATGTCGCCCGTTCTGGCCCCTGGCAGGCATTTAACTATGGTCCCTGGTGTCTCTAGTGCCACGTTTCTGACTATTGAGCTCCCAATAATCAGGGTCGGCTTCTCAGCGGGTGTGTCGCTGAGTGGGGAAAATTTGTTAGAAACGCAGACGAGTTGGTGGTAAACTGGGGGCTGAAATCTAGAGCTATGCTTCCTACGAACTGTCACCCAGCCGGCCTGCTTACCCGGCTGCTCGGGTGCTTCTGGAGAACCACTAAGTGAACTAACGCTAGGTCTATGTGGCTCCGCGCTAGCAGAGGGGCGGCTATCAGCTGGTCTTTCCATAGCACGGAGCCGGGACTCTAATTCTGACACCCTCGCCTCCAAAGCTACAAAAACACTACATTTATTACAAGTACCATTATCACTAAAGGAGGCAGAGGAATAGCTAAACATCTGACACAGAGAGCAGGAGATAAGGGGAGACTTAGTCAGAGACGGAGAAGCTGAAGTAATAGTAGGAGAGGAAGCCATTGTGGAGCTAAAGCTAGGCTAGGCTAAAGCTAGGCTAGCGCCCTTCTACCACGCCAAGAGAGCAAACCGTGAAACACGAGGAGTTCCCAAGCGTGATGTGCAGCAACAGAAAATGTTTTAAAAGTGCTTATGTGTTAGTGTTTTATGAAATGTTTATTTCAGGATCGGGAGAGATCGGCAAACACAAATAAGGACTCAAACACTGTTTCTGTTAGAATATAAGGCACACATTTATTATTATTCCCCACAGAATACAGCACATCAAAACAATTAGCTCTTCACACATGCAAAGTAGCAAGCATTAAAGCAACAAGCTTTCAAACAAACGTGACGCTCAACAGATTCTCAGAATCAGCCCTTACCATTGACACGAACTGGGAGCCCTCAGTCCTAGGTTAAGATCAGCGTTCACGATGCCGGTATTCCACACACGAACTCACGGCAGACTCACCGGGCTGAGGGCAGTCTCCTCTTTATATACTTGTAAACAAAGAGTCAGATGTGGAGCGAGAGTGGCCATCTCTCATTCCACAGCTGCCCTGCCTCCCTAAGCATGTTTCCCAAAACATCAACCGTTCCCAGCACCTCAGCAGTGTGCGAAGCAAAATAATATTGCATACAACAAATCAAACAAAATAAGAATACAGAATCAGTCTTTCCCACAACACATTGTCATAGGTTCCCACCACAAGTTAAAACAAGTTATAGCACAATAACACATGTGGTTCTTAGTTTTATGTGAGCAACATAACAGGCACGAGCATGTATGTTGCTCTTAGTTTAAAACTAACCAGTTTTTCCCAAAATACATAGTCAAAGAACAAAAATAACTCTTTAATATATCAGTTAGAAACAGATGTTACAGCAAAGAGATTAAAGATAAAAGCGAGAGAATCTGGAGCAACAAACCGTTGCTCACGCAGTGAAAACAGGAAGTGATACAATACGCCTTACCGCAAACAGGAAGTGACGTCAGCCAAACGGAGGTATCTGGTCATTCCTTCAGTCCACGGTAATACTTAGTCCAGTGCAAATTCTAAAAGAAACCATGATATACAAGAAAGCTTTTGAGAATTTAACATAAGCATTGTACAGATTGTAACTACATACATTTTAAGTACATACCTTCACAAAAGCTTTGAATATTGAGACAGACCTCTTGACACACCTCGGTACCCAATATCACCTAAAAACACAATCATAAGATTGTTGTAATGGCAGAATGATTGAGTGATGACAAAAAAAAAATTGTAATAAAATATTTGTTAGGTTTGGCCATGTGTAATTTGGATACCTTGCTGCAAATGGTGGGTTGCCTTCCAGGTCTACCAGGTTAATCTTGATGTTCTTCAAGCACAATCTTGTGTGTCACCTTGCATAACTTGCAAAACAGAGAAAAACTTGGGGGGAAAGGAGTTAATTTCACCCAAAACCTGACATACAAAGCTGTAAACTTGAAGTGCAACATCATTTCCAAGCAGGCACAGGGCGGTAGCAGAGACAGCAACAAGAGGTTGAAGCATGCATAGCGTGGAAAGCAGACGCAGGGGAATAGGATGAAGCATGCACAGGGTGGCAACAAAAAATAAAATAATTACACATTCCCAGATTTAAATGTAGCCAAAAATGGCCATTCTGGAACATGGTGGTCTGCATAGCTCTGTATAAGCAGTGGCTCATGATCAGTAATAACAACAACAACCACCCCAGCAAACACGTCCAGGTGGGGCCCATGTGGGCCTCACTTGGGCTAGATGGGCTTCAGCTGGGCATGGGCTCAGGGTGGGCTGTGTTGCTGGGACCCATGTGGGCAGCCCATCTACTGCCCACATGACTCATGTGGGCAGTAGATGGGCTAGACCAAGCATGGGCAATAGGTGGGCTCCAGTTGGGCAGCCCTTACAAATTCAAAATGGTCAAATCAACATGTTACAGCCACTGAAAGGTCTCCTTTTTATGCTATTTTATTTATTTATCTTTAATAAGCAAAAGTCTTTAATATCACACTAATCCAGCCTAGATCATGCATAAATTATTTAAATAATTGCAATTTAAATCACTTCACAACCTTTCAGTGAAGCGGCTGAAAATTTTGAGATGTTTTTGAGATGTTTCACAATAAACTGGATCAATATTCTAAAAGTTTTTAATGTTTCTTCCTTTTTTGTTTTCACACAGGTGAATTCTACTTTCATATTGATACACTGGAATTAATGTCAAACCAAATACTATATGTGCTTTGTTATTTTATTATTATATGTATAGCGTAATGATTTTGTACACTTTTTATCTAGTTAATTCTGTTCTAACATCATCACGCTGTGGATTTAGTAGCTTTTAAGAGCTTTTTTTTTAAAAAAAACATGTTTTTCTAAGATGTCTTGCAAACGAAGGATGCTAAGAATTTAGTATTTCATGGCCTTTATTAACAAACTTTAGAAGGGGATATAAATTACCACAATTCTCAATTCAGTCACTAGGGGGCAGTGAACACGAGACAGGGGAACGTTTATAATGTTGATATTTTAATAATTTCACAACTAAATTAGTATCTTTTACGATCACCAAAGCTAATTAAACAAATACAAAAATGGTCTGTAACAGAACTAAACCTTGGATCGTCCAGGATCATCGATAGTATTGCTAACAAAACAGTTATATTTCAACCGGACGTGGATTCTGACCACGCTTAGCCGGAAGTTAGCAGGCGCCATTTTGTGCACATAACCTACCGTGTTCCGGCGTCATTGGAAGGATGTTTTTTTTTTATCCTTGCAACGAAGACGGTTTTGGACGACATACAGGTAAGAATGCCTCTACATCTAATAAATACTGGAATACGGGAATACTTTAGAGAATTCTAGGGGTTTGAGAGTATCAGCAGCAACAGAAAAAGCCACAGTTGTAGGTGGCCACGACCGCAACGTGGTTGAGGACTAGGCCGAGCCAGCTGGCTTGGCTCTCAAATAAGTGACGATGCAGTGTATATAACCAGCTGAAATCCCTCCGCCTTATAATGCACACATTGATGTAGTCACCTCTGTGATGCGATATACTCAAAACAAATCTAGCTTCACTTAATGGACTTAGATCTGTGATTAACCCCAGAACATTTTTTCTAACCAAATCATTCGCATTTGTTGGTTGGAGTTCATCTGCTGTGTTTAACATAGCTGAAAGTTTCTTTTTTATTATTATTATTATTATTATTATTATTATTATTATTATTATTATTATTATATTATTTTTTTTAGAAATAATGTCTTCGGAAGCAAGCGGGAATTCCGGTCTTTAAAGCTGTTTGAAGTTATATTTGGTAAATGCATAATGGATAATTAATAACTGTAATATAGTAACTTTTGTCAAGATACATTTACACTCATTTTTGGCTATTGTTATTACTGAAATGCCATTTCAGTCATGCTAGAAAGCTTAATTTAATGGAATTGGGATATTAAAGTAATCAGTTTTTGGTGAATATCACTTCAACATGGTTGACTTTACAATCCTTGCTGAGAGTGTTGTTGGCACATGTGAAGTGACCGTAACATATGTTTCCTGCAGGAGCTTTAAAGAAGAACAGCCTAACCAGCCAGATCACCAGGAAGGATGTGGAGAGGGCAGTGTAAAATGGCTGATTGGATCACCACCAATCACATCGTGAAGTTTGCAGACGACACAACGGTGGTGGGCCCGATCAGGGATGACAACAACCAGGACTACAGAGAGGAGGTGGAGCAGCTGGTGGGCTTGTGCAGAGACAACAGCCTGACCCTGAACGTGGAGAAGACGAAGGAGATCATCGTCAACTTCAGGAAGAACCGGCCTCGCCACGCTCCACTGCTCATCAACAGCTCAGCTGTGGAGGTGGTCAGCAGCACCAAGTTCCTGGGGGTGCACATCATGGACAACCTCACCTGGACTGTGAACACCACGTCACTGGTGAAGAGGGCACAGAAGCGACTGTACTTCCTGAGGAGGATGAGGAGAGCCCACCTGCCCCCGCCCATCTTCACAACCTTCTACAGAAGCACCATAGAGAGCATTCTGACCAGCTGTCTCTCTGTGTGGGGTGGAGGCTGCAGTGCCGCCGACTGGAAGAACGTGAGGAGAGTGGTGAGGACAGCAGAATGGATCATCGGGGGTCCTCTTCCCACCATAAAAGACATTTCATCCCAGCGCTGCATGTCCCGAGCCTGTAACATCATCAGGGACCCCTCACACCCCCACCATGGACTGTTCTCCCTGCTGCTTCCCTCTGGGAAGAGGTTCCGCAGCATCCGCTGCAGGTCCTCCAGGTTCTGCAAAAGCTTTTTCCCTGCTGCCATCAGACTGTTAAACTGCTGTTGAACTGCTAAACTACAACCCACAAACTCTGCACAACATTTGCATTTTTTGCATCATTGCAGCTCATATAGCATTACAAATGCTATTGGACTCCTAGTCTAAAATTGCACAAATAAATGCATTCATGCACAAATGCCCTTACACAATCCAATCTGTACATAAATAATGTCTTTTTTGTTACATTTCAATTGTTTGTATACTGTATACTTAAAATCTACTGTTTACTTCTAAATCTCTGCCGCACCTAAAACTGTAATTTAACTTCTACTGTGATTTACAAAAGCTGTATGAAACAAAATTTCGTTCTGTACGCACTCTGTGCATACCGAATGACAAATAAAGTTGTCTAAGTCTAAGGGACAGGGGAGGCAATAGACAGGCCAGACAGGTCCGTCCTTCTCCCACTAGATCCACTACTCGCTCAGCCGAAGGAAATTTGTTATGGGACCATTTTTTTTGTCTGTTCCATTTTTTTGTCTTGTATAAAACTTTCATAATCTGTATCATATTGTGTGTATTATGCATCTGTAAAATACATATGCTTTTGAAATAATAAAAACCTTGAACAATGACATGGCATTTTTATTTATATAGTGCATAGAGGCAACTCGCAGTTGACTGCATCAAAGTCTTCACAAGCAGAATTTACAAAAAATAATACATATTACAATAATAACACAAAATGACCCACTCCAAAATTAAATAGCCTGTAATAATAAAGGATATACAGTGTAGGACCCATAATCAGCCGAGGGTCCCATGTGGGTGAAAACTGGGTTGCCCATGTGAAACCCACCCTCAGCCCATGTGGGCTTGCCCACAAGGGGCCACCATGGAACCCAGCTGGGGCCCACTCACCAGCCCACATCCAACCCGCATGGGCCCCTCATGGGTGTGTTGGCAGGGACCAAAGGAAAGTGAAACAAATTGTGCCATAAAACATATTCAAAGGAGTCATTCTTCTGCAGAAAGTGTAGGCTCATGGTTAGACTTAGAAAATATTAAGAGGGTCGTAACAGTCAGCTGTGCTATGTGATTGGCGACTATTAAATCAAGAACAAAGCAACACAATCCTGTCCAATTGCATTTTACATGTCAAAGTGAAGGAGAGGCAGCAGCAGACAAAGAAGACAAAATACAGTATACCGGGTTGTGGTAACTGTAATATGTCTGCAATACACCTGACTGGACACAATATTCTGGGCGAGATATGTAAATGTGATCAATCAGGGTGTGCTTTTTTGTTGTTGGAGATGAGATAAGCTGAGTGAATCCTTTGCTTTCAAACAAGTCCTTGATTGCTGTTTTTCCTGGAGAGAGAAGATCTTCATTGAAGTCTCCCAATACAACAACCGGCTGAATATCAATACAATCAAGACCATCCAAGAAGCTCTGAATGTTTTTCAAGAAGCTGGCAAGATCATAACTGGGTGGCCTGTAAACCGTGGCAACAAGGAGTGATATCGGAGCGTTCAATCTAATGACATTGTACTCAAGATCTGTAACATTGTGAAAGTATCTGCGTTCCTCAGGTTGGAGAATGCTCTTGCAGTAAGTTGCTACCCCCCCCCCCTTCCTTGGTAGCAATGTCGGCTCTGCTAGAGTAGGATACGTGTCTGTTGCGCGCAAACAAACAATAACCCTCCATATTCAAAGAAGCTGGAAAAGAAGATCCAAACAAATGACTTTCTGTAAGACAGAGAATATCGGCTAATCCCAGTTCATGATGGTGCTTCATGTCGTCATAGTGACATACAAGACCTTCGACGTTGTGGTGGATGATTTTCAATGTATTGTGCTGAGGACTTGATGGGAAATGCAGGAGGGGGCTGGTGTTGGAGAACGATGCTCGCCTCATCGTATCCATGGCCGCTGTGATTCTTTCATCAGCGTAGATCTTTTTCTCATCAAAATCGATGATTTTAAGCCCTTCCAAAGAAGTTGTACGACTTAATCCCACATACGCCATGCCAGGTGCAAACATACGTTTTAAAGAAACAACTGCCGATTGCATGGTCATCCCTTGTACTTTGTGTGCTGTACACCCAAAGGCCAATTTAAGTGGAAACTGTTGTCACACCACTCCTCTCACGCTGCATTGTTCCTCGAATCTCTCAATGTAAACCAAGTCGTCTGGTTTACCACGCATTCGTTTGGTACGTCCAGCCGTGGAATTGTCCAGTCTCAGTCCGATTAGTTTCACAGTTATCGTTTCGTCATTGGTGTGGGTAACAATGTCTGCTATCGTTCCAAAGGTTCCATTCACCAGGCCATCCTCTACATCCAGGTTCCTTGTTATCATGACTCTAATACCCAATCCAGCTTGGATGTGGTCGCACAAATCTCGACTGTTGCCCCTAACGCATCTGCCCAAACTAATCATGTTTCCTGTTTTTGTTTCTCTCCTGTATTCCTCTGCGTAAACATCAACAATAGCTGTACCTAACGAGGCAACCACTGCAGCGTTGTGTGCATCCACCTGTTTGTTTGTTGCAAAAATGTGCAACACATCCAACGGACAATCCTTGGGATCTGCAACACACTGCATCAGCAAAGTTCTGTCCTCTTTGCTGAGATCATCAGCTTTCCTTTTGACACGAAGCCGGTTAAGCAGCTCAGCAAAGAGTTTGTCATCCTTCTGTCGCATGATCTCTGTAACACTTACCAGGCAGAAATTCTCATTCCAGAGATCAAGTACACCATCCTCCATGACACAAAGAGGTTTTGAAGCTCCCAAGGGGGGCAGTTGGTAAAAGTCTCCCACCGCAAGAACACAAATCCCACCAAATGGCTTTGTGTTTCCTTTGATCTGCTGAAATCTCCAGTGAACATATGCCAATAGTTCTTTAGAGACCATAGAGATTTCATCAATAATCAAGATTTCCACATTGGAAAGTCCCTTGTACGGTGGCTTCAAGCTTTTGGGGAGCTTCAAGATGGAATGCAAAGTTTTGCTTGAAATGTTGTATGCCGCAGTCCCAGTGAAAGCGGTCAGGAGCAAAGTGGGTTGAGACATGTCACCGACATCACGAAGTCTAGGAAGCTGATGCAAAAGCTTAGTTGCCTCCTGGTAAACACATTTGATGACATGCGATTTACCACACCCTGCTCCTCCTGTCAAGAAATAAAAGAATGTTTCAGGGTTCTGACCCCAGACACGCTGCAGGCAGCAATGGCGAATTGCATAGAATATGGATGATTGGGTGTGATTTAAACTGCGGAACATTTGTCTCACAAAGTCAGGGCTTAGGCTTGGTACTTCAGCTGCTGGCAGGGATACATTCATTTGGTAATCTGGAACAGGGTCCTGCTCTTCATCTTCTTCCACCACTGGTCGCTGCGCAACACATTCCAAACGGTCCACTTCAACCTCAGGCGCAAAAGTGTTCCAAGCATTCCGGACTGGTCCTTGTCTTTCCATTTTTTCCATGATCTTGTCAATTTTTTCCCATGTCCTTCATACCTGTTGCCATTAAAGTCCACCCATTGTTTCACACGCCACCTACGGTGATGTCCATTGTTGTAAAATGATTCATATGAAGGGTGTTCATGATTGTTGAGATCCTCGTCGCTCCTGTGTGGCAAGTACAACTTCAGGAGCCGCCTGTAAAACTTTTCTGGCTGTTTCTTTTCAGAGAAACGAGTGAATCTAATGACGGCTGGCTTCCCCACTGTTCTCTTCTGGATATAGCCAGCTTCGTTTAAGAGAGGGATTGCATTGGGTCCTTTAATTTGCCTACCGTACAGGACCCTGTATTCAGATACAAATACAGCTAGACACATGTCTTCAAATTCCACAGTTTGAGGTCTGTTGATGTAGTTGTCTGGCAATCCTTTCATCCAGATATCCTTCTCATCTGGGCCCATGTTCTTGAGTCTGCTCATTGGAAGACTCATTTTCACAGCGTCTTCTGCTGTTTGAATGAAAATGACACTACGTGACGACTTCTTGAGAGGTAGACTGCAGGTGCGGGCTACAGACTCCTGAGCACTGACCTCTCGTTGTTTTGAATAATCCTGCATGATCTTCTTCATCTCATCCCGTTGGTTGACATTTGAGTTCTTCAGATCCTCAATGAGAGACTTGAAAAACTGTGACATTTCATGCTCTGGCTTGGCTATGTAGGACATCATGTACTCGATGCAGCTGTACTCATCAAGCACATACTGAATGTCCATGTTTGCATTCCATGCAAGGAGGAGAATGGGGTTGTAAGCGTTGACCCAAATGTCCTCAAGGCTATGCTTCATCATTACCACCATGCCAGAAGTGAGAGCGTCAACATAGTATCTGTATTCCTGGCTGGTCATGTTACAAGCCTGGAGTAGCTCCGACAAATCCTTGAAAGATGTTTTTTCGTCCATCAGTAAATCCCTTACTGGCTTCAGCTTCTTCTTAGCTTCAGTTTGTAGTTTAGAGATAAGTCTGGATGTGGATTTTTTGGAGTTCTTCAGATCTTTCATTTCTGACACTTGCTCTGTGTTTATCTCGTCATCTTCCAAATCCACATCGAACTGAGGAACAGTGATTGTGGTTCTTTCCATGGGTAGTTTGGGGAATCCAAATCGGCATTCAACGTTTCATTTCTTGCACGATTTGGAATGGTGTCTGCTGTGCATCTGAACCTCCTTGACAATTTTATGGAGCTCGGGGTCTGCGGTTTCATCGGGCAATTGACAACATATGTAGCGGTCGATGAAATTTATGACCTGATCGCAACATGACGGATCTTCCATCTCGGGTGCATCCTTAATCCATATCATCGCATGTATATGAGGTGAACCCCTAGCCTGAAACTCCACACGATAAAAGTAATCCTCAACAGGTCCAAGGGGCTGCGCCGGGGAAAGAATGAGGTCTGTAAAGAGTGCGTCCACTCTCTTGTCAAACATGCGCATGACAGTGACTGGATTGCTTCTAAGAATATCGCACTTTGCATTCCAGTCAAGTTCTGAAAACTCTACCTGTTGTCCATGCTGAGCTTTGATGGCCTCAATGAACTGTGGCCATCTCATTTCAGCAGCGGAGAAGGTCACAAAGAAGGTAGGTTTTCCAAGCTGCCGAACCATGGCGTTGAAAATCACGGAGGCCTTTTTCCCAATAAGCCGGAGTGCCTCGTAACGGTTGCATGAAACGAGTGGCCTGTTTATTGTGGATCAGTGTTTCCACCTCTTCTTTATCCTGGAGCATTTTATTGGAAACGTTCCGTCCATCTTTGGTCGTCGGTTTTCCTTTTCGTGTTTGAATAGACATGCTGCTGTTGGCCATGTGGGTCTCAGTGATAAACTGAGCAAAGAAAAGATAACTCTGGTCTGCCGCAAACCTAGTGTCTACCGAGAAAAGACGTACATTGAAATACATACTTGGAGACAGCTTGACTCGTCTGACTTCATCCAAGGTATTTCTTCCAGTGGGGAATTGGACTGGGTAAGCCATGGATTCAAGCCTGGGAACACTGAAGAAGGAAACAGGTTTATTTCCTTGGGCAGGAGCAATGCTGAAAATTCCGTCTCCATAAGATAACACTTCTTGTGCCAAGTCCGGGGGCTGCATGCACGTGTCCAAGACTAAACCTGGCCGAAGCGCTTGATGCTCTTCTCCTATGTGCTCAGGTTGTTGGTCTGTTGCTGCACCCGAATCAGTGTCAGATTCAGGGATTGACTCCTTGGTTGGCTCATTCTGCTGAAAATCACAGGCAGCACTTTGATTTATTGTAACATCGCTATAATCGGGATGGGTCTGTTTAAGTGTTGTCAGACCAGCCAGAACATTCTTCATGTTAACAGTGTAAAAGTACTGATGTCCTTTGAATGTTATTTTTCTTTTCAGCTTGACCTGTAAGAGCTGGGCTTATGTGTAGGCAGTGGGAGACTGTTTACAGTTGTTTCCATATCAGAAGGAACACATACAACTGCTCCATGCACTGCTTTTTGCTGTCCTTTTGGCAATGACACGATCTTTGCAAATGGGATAATTTTTGCAATAATCTGCCTTTCCAGTACATTCAGCTCAGCAAGCTCTGGGGGAATGGGTGACAGATGCAAGCCATTTGCAGCAGCAATTGGTGGCATCCCTCCTCTAAATAGGTGGTTGTCACATGTGAAGCAGATCCATTCCTGCATCCTCTCCTTAGGTACAGAACATGGGGCAGAGCATGCAGATCCACAGATGTGAACATATGTTCCTGTTAAGCACTCAGTCACCACTTGCCTGTTCTTTGTATACTTACCTCTGTTACAATGCTTTACTTGACCTGGGAAAAGAGCTCTGTGACACACCGTGCAGACAAATGTGGGTCCATGGCGAATTTTACCGTGAAACTTTTGTATTGCAGCTTTTATTTCTTGAGTTATCAGGGGCTGTGGAGTTTTGTGGTAAAAGACGTTTCTTTTGTACTTTCTTCTGATTCGCAGAACATGATGTAGTATCTGGGTTCTGGAAAGAATGTTGTTTGACATCCCTATTTTGTTGTTGGAAGCACAACTTTTAATTTTTTGGACACGATAATCAGGCTGTTTATGGTACTTTTCCTTCATTGATTCCCGCATTTTCATTTTTTGTTGGCTTCTGAAGACTGGATCATCTCTGAATCGAGTCCTTATGTATGCTTTTTGCTGGTTTTTGAAGACTGGATCATCTCTGTACCGAGTTCTTATGTATGCTTTTTGCTGGTTTTTGAAGACTGGATCATCTCTGTACTGAGTTCTTATGTATGCTTTTTGCTGGCTTTTGAAGACTGGATCATCTCTGTACCGAGTTCTTATGTATGCTTTTCCTGGCTTCTGAAGATTGGATCATCTCTGTATCGAGTTCTTCTATACTTAGCAATGTATGATTTATGCCTGGCTCTGAAGTCAAGTAAAAAGTTATATTTGAACTTCATGTAATTTTTTTGTCTTGTTTTGAAAGCATCATCTACCTTGTATCTGTTTCTCATGTGATCCCTTCTCTGGGACTGTTGAAGATAATATTTTTCTTTTAAAGCCTGTAGCTTTTTGTTCCTAAATGTAGGGGATGTATTGTATCTTTGTTTTTCAGATGTCTAATTTTGTCTAATTTTTGTAGTAGTGTTTTGTTTCTGCTGTGATTTGGGCCTGTCCTTAATTTTTCTTCTCTTGGCTTTTTCAACTTTTGTCACCTGAGGGACTTTTGGAGCAATTTCTTCTACTATATTTGTCATTTCTCTCAACCATGGAGACATTTCCTCTTTATCAAAATCTTTGTCTGGTTTTCCAACAGGTGGACTTGCTTTGGCTGTTGGACTAACTTCCTCAAAAACATTGTCCATTTCTTTCAACCATGGAGGCATTTTGTTTTCATTCAAAGCATTCTCTGGTTTTCTGACAGTTGGATTTGCATGTGTGGGGCGAAGTGAAACATTTTGAAATGTCAAGGCCTGAGGAAGGTCATCATTACTATTATTCCTGACAAAACGCACTGGTACAAACTCATAGGTGGCATTCAGGCCACGGTTTTGAAACAGCCGTTGCAGATGTTTCAGCATGGCAGTTTGGTTGCTGAAAGTCATCATTATTGCAATGCCATAGGGTTGGGGCACACCTGCAGAATTTCTTGAGTGGGAATCAAAAACTCCAAACCTGCCATCTCTGTCCCTGAAAATTGCAATGCACTCTGGAGTCACCAGAAGAAATGCATGGGTGACATTTTCTGATAGACACCGCAGTTCTTCACCAAGAGACAAAGCCATTTGCCGAGACCTTTGAGGGCTTTCAGAAGGAGCAAAGACACGACCAACCCTTAAACCTGTTGTGTGTACTTCATAAAGGTTTCTGTCTGTCATTACATTCCTAGGCATCTCTTCAAACGTTAAGTGGTTATCTTCAAAAGTTCCATCCCTCAATAGCTGTTGTTTAGTGGCAACATAAAGTTTATCACCTTTCATGATCACTTTGTCTAGTAACATTGTGTTAAACTCTAACCCCTCATTGTGGTAAGCTAAAAATGTTAGAACCATGCATGTGCACTGGTGATTGCGTCAAAACTTATCATATCTTTTGTCGGCTTGGGAATGTGTAGCCCTCACAGACAGGACAGGTGGACCTCTGACACAGGGTTCCAACACAGAAGCCTGTAACAAAAGAAAATTTAACAAATTCAGTATTTGTGTTATTATTCACCGTTGTTATGACTACACGCCAAGAATACAAAAAAATACTATTAAAGATAAAAAGATTGTGCAATGTGTGTAATTTAATACAGTTCATCTATATAGGGCCAATTCACAAGAAATCACAACTTAAGAGACTTTACGAAAAAAGAAATTAGGTATGTATGGAGTACCTTCTGGCCACCACCGACGACAGTTCCGTGGAAGGGGTGTGAAGCTGTCTGACCAGGCCCCTTGCCGTCCACAACAAGCCTGGGGAAGGGATGTCTAGCCGAGACATGGGGAGAAGCAGGCACAGGGCGCATAACAGAGACAGACAGAGGTGGAAAATCAGACACTGACACGGGGGGACAAGCCGATAGCGGTGGAAAAGCAGACAGAGCTAGAGACTCAGACACAGGCGCACTTAACTGAAGTTGTGTGGAGACAGCAGCCCACAGCAACTTAGCAAGAACCTCCATCCCAGGTGTGTCACTCAGATTAACCTGAAACGCAGTTATAGAAAATATTTTATTACAGACAGGAAGTGTAAGTCCAATGTTGTTGTTTAAAAATAAAAAAATATAACTTACTCCATCCCTACTCCACATGTCCAGGTGGCTGAGAGGGAAGTGCTCAGTGACCGGTAGGTACCGAACACCTAGACAGAAAAAGAAAAACATTGTTATTCCTAATGTCAACCAGGCTAACATTGTATTGTTGAAAGATTATACAGACTTGGCAATGAAAGAGTGTTTTTTGGGTAAATTCAGAATAAAAGTTATGTTTTACAAAACCACTTAAGTACCCAGTCCCTCCCAAAAAAGAAATAAAAAATGTTTATTCTTTTTCCCCCAGATAACAATGCTATACTTGGTAACATATAATGGATATGACAAAAGTTTTAGTGTAAACACAGATTGTTTACAACACTTACTTCTCTTGGCTGCTACACGGCTGTACTCCTGTCGCAGGAGTGCCTGCTCCCTCTCCTCGACGATGAGCCGTGGTGGGAAGTCCAAAACAACCACCTTTTAATTTCAAACAAAACAGAAGAGGCAAATTAACATGTCATATTTTCAGATGTAATCGATTAGAAATAAATGTAGTGGGTAATAAACTTACATTAGCACAGAGGTTGCTTATGGTATGTAACAAAGAGTCGAAGTCCCCTCCTGGAAGGTTGTGCTAGAACTCAAGTTGTTGCTGGGCGCCAGAAGACAGATGACGTCTGGGGTCCGAGGCAGAACCACATCCAGCACCTCAAGCCGCAACTCGTCTGCAGAGGCTCCAGGAGAAGACAGCCCCCTTAAGGACCGAGGTCAGGTCATTTGGGAAGCAGCTTCAGTAGGGAGGCCAAGATGGCCGTGTCCCCAGCTACTTGGGTCATGTGCTAAAGGGGAATCCCAAGACGTTCCCAGCGGTTTCTGTCACAACCCAAAGCTCATGACAATAGATGAGGGCAGGAACATAGAACAAAAGTTAAATAAAGATCTTAGCATTTTGGCTCAACTCTATTTTCACCACAACGGACCAATAAAGTACCCATTTCACAGCAGAGTCAGCACAAATGCACCGCTCAATCTCCCATTCACCCCCCCCAAATCCTGAACAATACCTCAAATCAAAATAAATAAATAAATAAAAACGAGGTTCCTCCTGGCACACCATGGGACATGTCTACGAAATAAATGTTTTTAAATAGATGTTTAGATCAACTACAAAGTAAACTGGATTTGTTTGTTGCAAACAAATTAGCAAACATTTTTCATGGACATACCTGGTCTGGGGGCCCGAACGCCATCAGTAGTGGTTTCTAAAGACAGAAATGAGTAACATGAGTAAAGAATGAATTCAACAATAAGACATTGAAAACTAAAATGATAGTTATACCTTCTTCTCTGGAGACTGAGTGGGGGACCAGGCCTGCGGGGTGGGTTGGGGTGTCGTGGGCTATAGACAGAGAAATATTTGCAATCATGCCTAAGGCCAAAACTACCAACATTTACTGAAATGGTAAGAGAACAAAAAAAGATAATACTGCAATGTATAATTGATATACCTTGGCGGTTTCTGGCTCAGGGTCCATCCTTCTCCATCTGATCTTTGCTGCCTCCGACCGACGCCCTCTTCGTGGCATTCTGTCAAATCACAGCAAAAGAGTACTGGGGGGAAAAAGTTGTTATTCAAATCAGAAGCAAAAATAAAGTCAAATGTAGTACAAATATTTTGCTTGATAGAAAGATAGAAGTAAGTTAATCAAATTTAGCAGTGTGTGTGTGTATGTTTTTGTGTTAAAATAATTGTGTTGTGTAAATGTGTAGATTATGTTTTTGTCTAAATAAATTTAGAATTAAGAGGTAAGTATATTTATGAGCTCTTGATGCAGGTGAGTTTCACAGCAGGTAGCAGTGGAAAACGTCCAAATCACAGTCTGGCACACGTGAAAGGCTGTAATAAGAAAAGCAGAGTTTGGTTTAAGGATGCTTTTAAAAAAAAAAAAAAAAAAAATCAATTCAAAATAAAATGTTAAGTATGCGGATAAGGTTGCAGACTGGACTACGGCCTTTAATCAAGACTAAGATCCTTTTAAGAACTGGTGCTAGCCTCAGTATATCTTAGAAATTTGTAAAAACAAATTTAATAAAGAAGGGTTAAGAAAAACAAATTAAAAAGGAGCTTTTCATATCTAAAGCAATAAAAAAAACATTTAACTTAGTGAACAAAGGCTTAAACTGTGGAAGCAGTTTAAAGTAACTTAAAATAAAAAGGCAATGTTCTAAAGCATAAGCTAAAATAAAGCAAAAAATAACATTGTAAACTATGGAAACTAGTGCATACAAAAGCACATCAAACATCTCTTTTACCCATTGGGTAAAGGAGGAGAGGGAAATTGATAAAACAGGAGAAAAGGCAACTGTCAAGATGACAGTCAAGAAATCTGTGGAGGGTACACAAGAGGACCTTATTGAGCTCTTCCACAATTGTATAATAATATTTAAAATGCATTACTTTAATATCAAGCAGCAGTATGCTTTCTGTCGTGAGCTGAGGAACAACATGTCAGGGGAAGAGGCTTTGCTACATGTTGAGTTTTCAGACAACTACAACTGTAAATACAGTTCTCAGGTTCATGCAGTCCACTTTGGGGCTTCACACCAGCAGACCACCCTTTATACAGGTGTGTTGTATGTTGGTGGACACCCATAGGCTGTGTGCTTTAGCACAATTTGCCCCAGTAGGTATAAAAGTCCTCCAGCAATTCCACCCCCACAAAATGTTACAAAGCGCCACGTGGAAGTCTTTAAAGAGGTGTGGAACCGACTCACAATATGAACTTAATGAGACAAAAAGCACATTCATGCATATATACAGACACACACACACTGATACAGGAACACGTGCTAAATCACTTTAACATGGATTTAGCCAAAAAATATATGCCGGCGTTTTTTTTTAATAAAAAACAACAATCGTTTACATTCACAGCATGTTGAAATTACATAGCCTCCGACGTCAACGCAGGATCCTCCAAATATTGGTGGAGCATGAGGTATGTTCGTGTATTTTATAAACACCTATCGAGTACAATGCCTCATGTTACCACCATTACTTACATTTATATGATTGCGGTGTCGCAGCTCCGGCTGTCTCGGCTGAATTGTCCGCCATTATTTTGAAAATGGGAACATCTTCCCAACGTCCTTAGCCCCTCCCTTTCCACTTTGTAGTCAAGATGGTGTCCGTTTAGTGCGAGTAGGGTCCATCGTTACACACTGTATTCTGTGCCCGTTTTTAGGGGGTCATCCGGGTACTTTCAGTGCACTGACTTTTTGTGTTATCTACACTACCTACTTAAAACTAAGTGTTCGAAGTGTAGAAGTAGGCGGAATGAGACACAGCCACTGCCTTGCCGTTTTTAAAACTCACGTCGGCTGGCACGGTTTATTGTTCTGTGTGTATGACAAATCACAGTACACATCAGTGTTTCCCCCAGGAATTTGCTTAGGTAATGCGGTAAGTTGTTGGTCCGGCGGGGCGGGGGGAGACAGGCTTTGCGCGATTACTTTTTGCCTGTTTTTTCCCTGCCATTCACTATATGCAGGCGCGAAAGCAACAACAAAAAAAAAAAAACGCGTGTTACCGTAAAATCGAGGAATGTTAATTTGCAAAATTCCTGCAAATTAACCCACGCACCGTTTCTCATATAGCACTTTATAAAAAACGGAATATCACAATACAGTTTAACTTCCTCAAAGCACACACCAAGCAAACAAGCCTACGCGGTTTTAGTTATATTGTACTTCGATAAAAACAAGTAAAACAACAGATTTCATGGAGAACACCGCTTACCTGGGCGGCTTATGTCCAAAGACGCAGAATCTTCTTCTTCTTCTTCTTGTGGGAGGAGTGTGAGTGAAGGAGAAGGGAGAGAGCGTGAGTTATCTGTTTGAGTGTTTTTTTCCTACTTTTTTCTATCTTTCACAGGGTGTATGTAAATATTGTGTATATAGGTGTTTGTTGTGATTTTTGGATTTTGTTGGTGGGTTTTGTGGGTTTTGGAGCCGTCGGGTGTTGCCCGGCGGCAGGTCGGCGTTTTGAACGGCATGGTGGTTGGTGGTGGGGTTTTCTCCACGCTGACACGGAAGAACGGCATCAAGGTGGGTGCTGGTTCTCCGTGCAGCGTGGAGGAAGTTTGTTTGGCGGTGGGGGAGGTTATTGGTCATGGTGCGATTAAGTCCGCGGCCCGAATGAACGGAGCGGTGGTCTTGTTTGTGGAGAAGGTGGAGCAGGCACACCTGTTGGTCGAGACGGGCATCTCCGTGAACGGCTCGTTCCTGCAGGTGTTGCCGCTCGTGCAGCCCACTACAAAGGTTATTTTGTCAAATGTCCCTCCCTTCGTCAGTGATGAGTTCCTTGTCAAGGAGTTGTCTCGACATGGAAAATTAGTTTCTCCTATTAGAAAAATATTGTCAGGATGTAAATCACCATTGTTAAAGCATGTCGTTTCGCACAGGAGACAGCTTTACATGATTTTAAATAAGCGTGACGAGGAACTCAATCTGTGTTTTAAAGTTAAAATCGATGATTTTGACTATGTATTGTTTGCAACATCTTCAAACATGAAGTGCTTTGGTTGCGGAGGGGAGGGACATTTGATAAGAATGTGTCCAAACCGCGCGGGATCAGCTCCGTCAGACACAGTGGAGCAGCAGCCTGCAGCAGCCGGGGAGCGGGTGGGTGTGTCCGGCGAGGCTGGAGCTCCTGCCGCGGTGGAGGAGTCTGGCGCTGCGGGGAACTCCAGCGTAACCGCGGAGGAACCCGTGGCGTCTGGCCCGGTCGCTGGAGATCAGGAAGAAAGTTTGGTGGAAGATAAGACTGTGGAGGAACCATCTAATTTACAAAAGAGTGATTGTGTGGTGAATGAAGGCAGCACGGTGGTGTGTGGTGGTGGAGAAACTTGTGTGACTGGTGAAGAGGGGGAGGATCAGGGTGAAATGGAGCAGGATGGCATGCGTGGCGATCAGGGAGAGAAAGGTGGAGGGGAGGTGATTGTGGAGGAGCCTGTGGTGGTTTTTGTGGAGGAGAAAGGCGAGGGGGAGCAGGTGATGGAGCTGGAAGCTCCTAAAAGGCGTAGTAAAAGGAAAAACGTGGTGGCTGCTGTGCAGGCTAGCAGGCAGGTCAGCAAGCTGACCACAGAAAGGAAAGTCATTTCTGACAGCAGCGATAGTGATGGCGAGCTGTCTGACAGCAGCGTGGTGTCTCTGTCACAGAGCAGCTGTGGAGAGACAAGATATCCTGTAGAATCGTTTTTAACTTTTCTGCAACAAACAAAAGGTTTAAGAGGGGTAAAAGTTGAAAGTTATTTTCCTGATTTGAGAACTTTTTATTTTTCAGCCAGACACATTATTAGAAACAAGGAAGAGGTTGGTCTTACAGAACAACAAGTTTACAGATTGAAAAAAGTTATGAGTAAAGTTAGAAAGCAATTTTGAATCTCATGAAACGCACATGCACTTTAATATTCTGTATAGCTGTTTGGTATGTTGCTTTTAATCTCTCACCCATTATGGATTCTTTTAAAATAGCATCCTTGAACATCAATGGGGCTAGAGAGGCAGTAAAACGAGCACAGATTTATCAAACAATAAACCATAAAAGAATTGATGTTTTATTTTTGCAAGAAACTCATAGTGATTCTTTAATAGAAACAGACTGGGGTAAAGAGTGGAGGGGGGAGGTCATTTTAAGTCACGGCACCTCCCAGAGTGCAGGGGTGGGTTTCCTGTTCTCCAGAGCTTTCACCCCAAACTCTACAGAAGTTGAGCACGTCGTTCAGGGGAGGTGTCTTTTAGTCAAAGCAAAGTTTGATCATTTTAACCTTGTTTTTATTAATATTTATGCTCCCATCACCAATGCAGAGAAAAAGCGTTTTTTTGAAAAAATTGGGGAAATGCTGGGTGATTGTGGGTCGGAAGATTATGTTTTTATAGGTGGGGATTTTAATTGTACGGAAAACGAGTTTTTAGATCGTAATCATGCAGAGCCGCATTCAGCGGCCCAACATGCTCTGCGGCAGCTGGTCTCGTCTCACGGCCTAGTGGACATATGGAGGAGGATGCATGCAGGCTCCAGGCAGTACACATGGTCTCATATTAAAGAAAACCGAATCACTTTAGCTCGTCTTGATCGGTTTTATTGTTTTAAACACCATTTTAACGTGTTTAAAACATGCCAGATTTTACCAGTGGCTTTTACCGATCACTCGTTGCTTTTAGGTAGTGTTTTTATCAGAAACATTTTACCTAGAAGCGCTTACTGGCATTTTAACTCAGCTTTAACTTATGATCTGGGTTTTAAAGAGATTTTAGGTTATTTTTGGACGGGTTTTAGACAGAGAAAGTCTGATTTTACCAGCCTGAGACAGTGGTGGGACCATGGTAAAGTGCAAATAAAACTGCTGAGTCAGCAGTATACTCTCAATGTCACACGTGACATCACCGGATCTATTAGAGATCTGGAGATGAACATCGTGGAGTTAGAACGACTTAGTGAATCCACAGGAAATCGAGAGCACATTGAAGCTCTCAAATCTAAAAGGCTAGTTTTAGCAAACCTGCTGGAGAATAAAGTCCAAGGCACATTGGTCAGGTCCCGGATCCAGAACATCACGGAGATGGATGCTCCCTCTAGCTTCTTTTTTAGCTTAGAGAGGAAGCACGGGCAGAGGAAGCAGATCCACTCTTTGCTGTCGGACACGGGGCAGCAACTGATTGAACCAGGGCAGATCAGGAGGAGGGCTGTGGGTTTTTACCGTTCTCTGTTTCAAAGTGAATATAAGGAGAACGAGGAACTGCTGAAGGAGTTCTGTGTCGAACTGCCTCAGGTCTCTGAGGAGACCAATGCTGAGCTAGAGCGCTCCCTGGGGCTCCAGGAGCTCCACACAGCCCTCCTCAGCATGCAGGGCCAGAAGTCCCCGGGCGTTGACGGGCTCACTGTGGAGTTCTACAAGGCCTACTGGGATCTTCTGGCCCAAGACTTGCTGGACGTCTACAACGAGAGCCTGCTTGCTGGTTCACTCCCCTTGTCCTGCCGCAGGGCAGTGATCACCCTGCTGCCAAAAAAGGGGAACCTGCAGGACATCAAGAACTGGCGCCCCGTGTCCCTCCTCTGTACCGACTATAAAATCCTCTCCAAGGCCCTGGCCACTAGGCTGGGAAGAGCTATGGAGCAGGTCATCCACCGGGATCAGACCTATTGTGTCCCCAGCAGGTCCCTGGTAGATAACATCTACCTAATTCGGGACGTTTTGGAGGTCTCCGGTTCATTGGGTTTGCAAACGGGCTTGATTTCATTAGATCAAGAAAAGGCATTCGACCGCGTCGAGCACGGCTTCCTCTGGAAAACCATGACGAGGTTTGGGTTCGGCGAGGGTCTTATTGCTAAGATCCAGGTTTTGTATAGTGATATTGAGAGTGTGCTGAAGATCAACGGCAGCCTGTGTGCTCCTTTTAGGGTGTGTAGAGGCGTTCGACAGGGCTGCGCGCTCTCGGGGATGCTCTACGCACTCTCCCTGGAACCCCTCCTCCAGAAAATACGCTTGACTGTTCATGGTCTGGTTTTACCCGGTTTTAAGAATAATATGGTTTTATCTGCCTATGCTGATGATGTCGTTGTTTTTATTAAAGATCAGCGGGATGTCACTGTTTTAACTGAGATCACGAAAAAGTTTTCAACTCTGTCCGCTGCGAGGGTGAACTGGAGAAAAAGCGAAGCCCTGGCAGTTGGCGGGTGGTCCGACGGGCTCCCAGTTCTCCCTCAGGGTCTTTTATGGAAAAAGGATGGTTTTAAGTATCTCGGTGTGTTTTTAGGTGATAAACATGTTGTGAAAAAGAACTGGGAATATATTGAAGAAAAAATTCAAAACAAGTTATCAAAGTGGAAATGGTTACACTCACAAATGTCCTACCGAGGCAGAGTGCTGGTTTTAAACAATCTAGTTGCTTCACAGCTGTGGCACAAACTAGCAGTGTTAGACCCACCATCTGGGCTACTTGTAAAAATCCAATCGGAGATGGTTAATTTTTTTTGGAACGGTCTACACTGGGTGCCACAGTCTGTTTTGTTTTTACCGAGAGAGGAGGGGGGCCAGGGCCTCGTCCATCTGGCCAGTAGAACGGCTACTTTTAGATTACAGTTCATCCAGAAGTATTTGACAGGTTCACTTGTATGGAAGGATGTGGCCAGTTGCATTCTCAGACGTGTTAATTTTCTGGGGCTGGATGCGGCTCTGTTTTTAACTGATTTTAATTTTTTTAAGTTAAAGGGGTTGCCTCAATTTTATCAGGGTGTTTTTAAATCCTGTGGTCTTTTTAAACTATGTCGTTCGCAGGCGCAGAACTCTCTGCATTGGCTTTTAAACGAGCCTTTAGTCTGTGGGGCCAGACTGGATGTATGTCATGGCAAAATACCTGGACTGTCAGAGGCGTTGTGCAAGTCCAAGACGACAAAATTGAAGCACCTGGTGGAGACGGCTGGACCAGACTTTGCCAACGCCCAGGCCGTCGCTCCTCTACTTGGAGTCCGATCTGCTAGACTGGTGCAGCGCTTCTTGAGTCTGGTGAAAGAAAGACTGACAGCTGGGGAGAGGCGTCTCCTGCAGCTGCTCAAAGAGGGAGAAGCTTCACCGGACCCGACAGACCCGATCCCTGAGTTGACCTTGAATACCGGCTTCACAAAAGATAGCGGTCCTCTCCTCGCCACAGAAAGTTCACAGATGAGCCTTCAGAGTACAGGCCCAAAAGTACTCTATAAAAATTGTGTTAAAGTCCTGAATGAAAGAACTCTGCGAGGTCGAGCCATGAGCGTGTGGGCGGACCGACTGGAAGGACAAACCCCTCAGTGGAGGACCCTTTATAAACCTCCTATAAGAAAACGAACTGGTGATCTCCAATGGAGAATTTTACATGGTGCCATCGCTACAAACTCGTATTTATCAATTATTAGTCCAGGGGTTTTAAACGAGTGTCCTTTCTGTGGTCTGCCTGAGAATGTTTTTCATGTTTTTATTGATTGTAGGAGACTGACGACTTTTTTTGGTTTATTGATGACTGTTTTTAGCCACTTTGGTTTTGTTTTTACCAGTTCTATTTTTATTAATGGACTGCGTTTTAACAAAGCCAATAAGTCAAAAGGTCAGATTTTAAATTATTTAATTGCAGAAGCAAAAATGGCTATTTATATATCTCGTAGAGACAGACTCCAGGCTGGACCTCAACTCGATGCCGTGGTTCTGTGGAAGGTTAATATAAAGGCCAGATTGAGACTAGAGTTTTGTTTCCACAGAGCCACTGGGAATATGAAAAAATTTATACAGTTATGGGGTTTTAATGGGATATTGTGCAGTATATCAACTCAAAGAAAATTAGAATTTAACCAGCACCTTATTTAATCTTTTTTAAAAACTTGTCCTGATGTGATACATTGTGTTTTTAATTGTATTTCGTGCATTTCATGAATTGTAAATAAATGTATTGTTAAAATCAAAAATCTTCTTCTCCTTCTTCTTCTTCGTGTGGGAGGAGTGTGAGTGAAGGAGCGGAAGAGAGAGCGCGTGAGAAAACTCTGTTTGAGTGGTTTTTCTTACTTTTTCCTGTCCTTTTTCACTGGGTGAGTGTAAATATTGTGTATATAGCTGTTTTATTTTGGTTGTTTGGTGGGTTTGTGGGGTTTGGTGGCCGTCGGGTTTTGCCCGGCGGCAGGTCGGCGTCTTGAACGCCATGGTGGTGGGTGGTGGTTCTGGCGTTTTCTCCGCGCTGACACGGAGGAACGGCATCAAGGTGGGTGCCGGGTCTCCGTGCAGCGTGGAGGACGTTTGTTTGGCGGTGGGTGAGGTGATTGGACATGGTTCCATCAAGTCCGCGGCTCGCATGAACGGAGCCGCGGTGTTGTTTGTTGAGCGGGTTGAGCAGGCGAACCTGTTGGTCGAGTCGGGCATTTCTGTGAACGGCTCGTTCCTCCAGGTGTCGCCGCTCACGCAGCCCGCTACCAGGGTGATTTTATCAAATGTCCCTCCGTTCATTAGTGACGAGTTTCTCGTTAAAGAGCTCTCTCGTCACGGAAAGGTGGTTTCCCCCGTTAAAAAGATTCTGTCGGGGTGTAAATCACCTTTGTTGAAGCATGTTGTCTCCCACCGGAGACAACTCTTCATGATCCTCAACAATCGTGACGAGGAGCTAAACCTGCGTTTCCGGGTGAGAGTGGACGAATTTGACTATGTCTTGTTCGCCACCTCATCCGGCATGAAGTGCTTCGGCTGTGGACAGGAGGGACATTTGATAAAATCGTGCCCAAACAGAGCCGGGGCGGCTCCGTCGGGCTCCGCGGAGCAGCAGCCTGCGGCAGCCGGGGAGCAGGTGGGTGTGTCCGGCGAGGCTGGAGCTCCTGCCGCGGTGGAGGAGTCTGGCGCTGCGGGGAACTCCAGCGTAGCCGCGGAGGAAGCCGTGGCGTCGGCTCCGGTCGCTGGAGACCAGCAGGAGAGTTTAGTGGAGGAGAAAAATGTGGATGAAACATCTGATCCACAAAGGAGTGATTGTGTGGTGAGTGAGGGCAGCACGGTGGTGTGTGGTGGTAGGGAAACTTGTGTGACTGGTGAGGAAGTGGAGAATCAGGGTGAGATGGAGCAGGATGGTGTGTGTGAAGAGCAGGAGGGTGTGACTGGTGTGTGTGGAGAGCAGGGAAGGAAAGGTGAGGCGGTGGCAGGTGGAGGGGAGGTGAGTGTGGAGGAGCATGTGGTGGCTCCTGTGGAGGAGTCTGTGGGGGAGCCTGTGGTGGCTCCTGTGGAGGAGAAAGGCGAGGGAGAGCAGGTGATGGAGCAGGAGGCGCCTATGAATTTAAAAAGGCGCAGTAAGAGAAAAAATGTGATGACTGCTGTTCAGAGCAGTAAGCAGGTCAGCAAGCTGACCACAGAGAGAAAAGATGTGTCAGACAGCAGCGACAGTGAGGGTGAACTGTCTGACAGCAGTGAGGTGTCTCTGTCACAGGGTAGCAGTGCAGAGGCACGTTATCCTGTTGAATCTTTTAATAATTTTCTCCAAGAGACAAAAGGATTAAGAGGGATAAAAGTAGAAAATATTTTCCCAATTTAAAAATATTTTATTTCTCTGCGAGATATTATATTAGAAGAAAAGAAGAGTCTAGGTTTTCTGATCAGGAGGTTTTTAGACTGAAGAAAATTATGGGAAAAGTGAGAAAACAATTTTGATAGAATGATGAGCACTAACTTATTATTTTTATTGTGCGTATTTTATTGTGGTGTTGTTTTTAGCCTTTTACCTAACATTGATAATTTTAAAATAGCTTCTTTAAACGTTAACGGGGCTAGGGAGGCTGTTAAACGCACCATGATTTATGAAATAGCAAAACAGAAAAGAATTAGTGTTTTATTTTTACAAGAGACGCACAGTGATCTTAACAATGAAGCAGACTGGCGCAAGGAATGGAAGGGAGAAGCTTTTTTTAGCCACGGCACCTCCCAGAGTTCTGGGGTGGGCCTCCTCTTTTCCTCAGCTTTCACCCCGAACTCTTTTAATGTAGAAAGTATCGTCCAGGGAAGGTGTCTTTTAGTAAAAGCTCAGTTTGATCATTTTAACGTAGTTTTTATCAATATTTATGCTCCTAACGTCGGTGCAGAGAGGAAGCGTTTTTTAGAGAAAATTGGGGAGAGGTTGGGAGATTGCGGGTTTGATGATTATGTTTTTTTAGGTGGGGATTTTAATTGTACAGAAAACGAATTGTTAGACCGGAATCATAAAGAGCCTCACCAAGCTTCCCAGCAAGCCATGCAGAAGCTTGTCTCGTCTCACGGCCTGGTGGACGTGTGGAGGAGGATGCACACAGGCTCCAGACAGTACACTTGGTCCCACAGTAAAGAAAACCGCCTCTCTTTAGCACGTATTGACCGTTTTTATTGTTTTAAATATCATTTTAATGTGTTTAAAGCATGTCAGATTTTACCAGTAGCTTTTACAGACCACTCTTTGCTTTTAGGGAATGTTTTTATAACAAACATTTTACCTAAAAGCGCCTACTGGCATTTTAATCTGGCTTTAACTCATGATCGTAGTTTTAGAGAAGCTTTAAGTTATTTTTGGACTGTTTTTAGACAAAGAAAGGGTGATTTTACTTGTCTAAGGCAGTGGTGGGACCATGGAAAAGTTCAAATAAAACAACTTTGTCAACAGCATACTCTTAATGTCACTCGTGACGTTACCAGATCTATCAGAGATCTGGAGATGAATATAGTGGAACTAGAACATTTAAGTGAGTCCACAGGAAATCGAGAGCATGTTGAAGCTCTCAAATCCAAAAGGCTAGTTTTAGCCAACCTGCTGGAGTCTAAAGTCCAAGGTGTGTTGGTCAGGTCTCGGGTTCAGAACATCACAGAGATGGATGCTCCCTCTAGCTTCTTCTTCAGCTTGGAGAGGAAACGCGGGCAGAGGAAGGTGATCCATTCCTTACTATCTGACACAGGGCAGCAGGTGAGTGAACCGAGCCAGATCAAGAGGAGGGCTGTTGAGTTTTACTCCTCTCTGTTTGAGAGTGAGTATAAGGAGAACGAGGAGCTGTTTGGGGAGTTCTGTGGTGGGCTGCCCCAGGTCTCTGAGGAGACCAACCTACAGCTGGAGCGCCCCCTGGGGGTACAAGAGCTCCATACAGCCCTCCTGAATATGCAGGGCCAGAAGGCCCCAGGCATCAATGGTCTTACAGTAGAGTTTTTCAAAGCCTACTGGGACATCCTGGCGGAAGACCTACTGGAGGTCTATAATGAGAGTTTGGCCGCTGGTTCACTCCCGCTTTCGTGCCGCAGGGCAGTCATCACCCTCCTGCCCAAGAAAGGGAACCTGCAAGACATTAAGAACTGGCGCCCTGTGTCTCTCCTCTGCACCGACTACAAGATCCTCTCCAAAGCCTTGGCAACGCGGCTGAGAGAAGCTATGGAGCAGGTCATCCACCGGGACCAGACCTACTGCGTCCCCGGCAGGTCCATGGTAGATAACGTCTACCTAATTCGGGATGTTTTGGAGGTCTCCGGTTCATTGGGTTTAAGAACGGGCTTGATCGCATTAGATCAAGAAAAAGGCGTTTGATCGCGTCGAACACGGCTTCCTGTGGAAAAACTATGGAGAGGTTTGGGTTCGCCGCTGGTCTGATCGCCAAGATCCAGGTGATGTACAGTGGCATTGAGAGTATGCTAAAGATTAACGGTGGTCTGTGTGCTCCTTTTAGGGTGCGTAGAGGTGTTCGCCAAGGCTGCGCCCTGTCCGGGATGCTCTACGCGCTCTCCCTGGAACCCCTGCTTCAAAAGATACGTTCTACTGTTCATGGTTTGGTTTTACCTGGTTTTAATAGTAAAGTGGTTTTATCTGCCTATGCTGATGACGTTGTTGTTTTTACTAAAAACCAGCAAGATGTTGACGTACTGAACGAGATAACAACTAAGTTCTCTGTTTTATCTTCTGCGAGGGTGAACTGGGGAAAAAGTGAAGCCCTGGCAGTGGGCGAATGGCGTGAAGGGCTCCCGGTTCTCCCTCAGGGACTTTTATGGAAAAAAGATGGTTTTAATATCTCGGTCTGTTTTTAGGCAATGAAAACACTGAAAAAAAGAACTGGGAAAACATGGAACAGAAAATAGAATGTAAACTAGAAAAGTGGAGATGGCTACACTCCCACATGTCGTACAGGGGAAGGGTTTTGGTTTTAAATAACCTCGTAGCATCTCAGCTGTGGCACAAACTTTCCTGTTTAGACCCACCGTCTGGTTTGTTGGCCAACCTACAAGCAAAAATGGTCAACTTTTTTTGGAACAGTTTTCATTGGGTGCCACAGTCTGTGTTGTTTTTACCCAGAGAAGAGGGGGGCCAGGGCCTTGTCCACTTAGCCGGGAGAACAGTGGCTTTTAGATTACGCTTTGTTCAGAAATACCTGGCAGGGCCCTCTGACTTAGTGTGGAGGGACGTGGCCAGCTGCATTTTTAGAGGTGTAAATAACCTGGGGCTGGATGCGGCTCTTTTTTTAACTGATTTAAATCTTTTAAAGTTAAGGGGATTACCGAGGTTTTATCAGGGTGTTTTTAAATCATGTACCCTGTTCAATTTAAAGCCATCCCAAACGACTAACTCTCTGCACTGGCTTTTACAGGAGCCTCTAATCTGTGGGTCCAGGCTGGACATGTGTGACGGCGCTGGACCAGGGACTGTCGGAGGCGCTGCGCCGGTCAAAGATAACAACCGTGAAACAGCTGGTGGAGACTGCAGGACCGTCCCTCTCCAACGTCGAGGCCATGGGTTCCGTGATGGGGGTACGGTCTGCCAGGCTGGTGCGGCGCTTCCTGGACCTCCTGAGGGGAAAGATGTCGGCCAAGGAGAGGAGCCTCCTCCGTGCTTACTGTGAGGGACAGAGCCAGCCAGACCCGATGGACTCCTTTCCTGGCCTGATCCTGGATCCTGGGTTCCTGGAGAGAAGTGGACCTCTGCTCTCCAGCCTGGACCCACAGAAGATGGTTTTATCCACTATGGATCAGAAAACTGTTTATAGAGTTTGCTCCAAAGCGATAAATCGAAGACACTTCGAGAACCGCGCAGTCTGTGTATGGACAGATAGACTTGCTGGTAGAGCACCCCAGTGGAGGACTTTATATAAGCCTCCAATTAAAAAGAGAACTGGTGATCTTCAATGGAGGATTTTACACGGTGCCATCGCCACAAACTCTTTTTTATCCGTTATTAATCGGGCTGTTTTAAATGAGTGTCCTTTCTGCAATCTGTCTGAGAACGTTTTTCATGTTTTTATGGACTGTAACAGACTAAAGACCATTTTTAGCCTTTTAACAAATGTTTTTAGTCTTTTTGGCACTGTTTTTACAACTTCTTTATTTATTGGAGGAGTGTGCCAAAATAAAAATAATAAGGCAAAGGCCAGACTTTTAAACTTCTTAATCAGTGAGGCAAAGATGGCTATTTATTTGTCCCGTAGAGACAGACTGCAGGGAGGACCTCACCTTGATGCTGTGGCTCTGTGGAAGTGCAACGTTAAAGCTAGAATTAGGCTGGAGTTTCACTTCCACAGAGCCACGCAGAACATGGAGGATTTTATGCAGTTGTGGGGTTTTAAAAAGATTTTATGTGAAGTGTCTGAAGGAAAAGAACTTCAATTTAACAAGCTTCTTATGTAAGAATTTTATGTAAATGACACTTGGTTTTAACTCAATTGTTTAATTGTTTGGCCTTTTGTAATTAAAGTTTTGTTAAAAGTCAAAAAAAGTCTTCTTCTTCTTCTTCTTCGTGTGGGAGGAGTGTGAGTGAAGGAGCGGAAGAGAGAGCGCGTGAGAAAACTCTGTTTGAGTGGTTTTTCTTACTTTTTTCCTGTCCTTTTTCACTGGGTGAGTGTAAATATTGTGTATATAGTTGTTGTATTTTGGTTGTTTGGTGGGGTTTGTGGGGTTTGGTGGCCGTCGGGTTTTGCCCGGCGGCAGGTCGGCGTCTTGAACGCCATGGTGGTGGGTGGTGGTTCTGGCATCTTCTCCGCGCTGACACGGAGGAACGGCATCAAGGTGGGTGCCGGGTCTCCGTGCAGTGTGGAGGACGTTTGTTTGGCGGTGGGTGAGGTGATTGGACATGGTTCCATCAAGTCCGCGGCTCGCATTAACGGAGCCGCGGTGTTGTTTGTTGAGCGGGTTGAGCAGGCGAACCTGTTGGTCGAGTCGGGCATTTCTGTGAACGGCTCGTTCCTTCAGGTGTTGCCGCTCACGCAGCCCGCTACCAGGGTGATTTTATCGAATGTCCCTCCGTTCATTAGCGACGAGTTCCTCGTTAAAGAGCTCTCTCGTCACGGAAAGGTGGTTTCCCCCGTTAAAAAGATTCTGTCGGGGTGTAAATCGCCTTTGCTGAAGCATGTTGTCTCCCACCGGAGACAACTCTTCATGATCCTCAACAAACGTGACGAGGAGCTAAACCTGCGTTTCCGGGTGAGAGTGGACGAATTTGACTATGTCTTGTTCGCCACCTCATCCGGCATGAAGTGCTTCGGCTGTGGACAGGAGGGACATTTGATAAAATCGTGCCCAAACAGAGCCGGGGCGGCTCCGTCGGGCTCCGCGGAAGCAGCAGCCTGCGGCAGCCGGGGAGCAGGTGGGTGTGTCCGGCGAGGCTGGAGCTCCTGCCGCGGTGGAGGAGTCTGGCGCTGCGGGGAACTCCAGCGTAGCCGCGGAGGAAGCCGCGGCGTCGGCTCGGTCGCTGGAGACCAGCAGGAGAGTTTAGTGGAGGAGAAAAATGTGGATGAAACATCTGATCCACAAAGGAGTGATTGTGTGGTGAGTGAGGGCAGCACGGTGGTGTGTGGTGGTGGGGAAACTTGTGTGACTGGTGAGGAAGTGGAGACTCAGGGTGAGATGGAGCAGGATGGTGTGTGTGAAGAGCAGGAGGGTGTGACTGGGTGTGTGTGAAAGAGCAGGGGAGGGGAAAGGTGAGGCGGTGGCAGGTGGAGGGGAGGTGAGTGTGGAGGAGCATGTGGTGGCTCCTGTGGGGGAGTCCTTGGTGGCTCCTGTGGGGGAGGCCTGTGGTGGTTCCTGTGGAGGAGAAAGGCGAGGGAGAGCAGGTGATGGAGCAGGAGGCGCCTATGAAATTTAAAAAGGCGCAGTAAGAGGAAAAAAAATGTGATGACTGCTGTTCAGAGCAGTAAGCAGGTCAGCAAAGCTGACCACAGAGAGAAAAGATGTGTCAGACAGCAGCGACAGTGAGGGTGAACTGTCTGACAGCAGTGAGGTGTCTCTGTCACAGGGTAGCAGTGCAGAGGCACGTTATCCTGTTGAATCTTTTAATAATTTTTCTCCAAGAGACAAAAGGATTAAGAGGGATAAAAGTAGAAAATATTTTCCCAATTTAAAAACTATTTTATTTCTCTGCGAGATATTATATTAGAAGAAAAGAAGAGTCTAGGTGTTCTGATCAGGAGGTTTTTAGACTGAAGAACATTATGGGAAAAGTGAGAAACAATTTTGAATAGAATGATGAGCACTAACTTATTATTTTTATTGTGCGTATTTGATTGTGGTGTTGTTTTTAGCCTTTAACCTAACATTGATAATTTTAAAATAGCTTCTTTAAACGTTAACGGGGCTAGGGAGGCTGTTAAACGCACCATGATTTATGAAATAGCAAAACAGAAAAGAATTAGTGTTTTATTTTTACAAGAGACGCACAGTGATCTTAACAATGAAGCAGACTGGCGCAAGGAATGGAAGGGAGAAAGCTTTTTTAGCCACGGCACCTCCCAGAGTTCTGGGGTGGGCCTCCTCTTTTCCTCGCTTTCACCCCGAACTTTTTAATGTAGAAAGTATCGTCCAGGGAAGGTGTCTTTTAGTAAAAGCTCAGTTTGATCATTTTAACGTAGTTTTTATCAATATTTATGCTCCTAACGTCGGTGCAGAGAGGAAGCGTTTTTTAGAGAAAATTGGGGAGAGGTTGGGAGATTGCGGGTTTGATGATTATGTTTTTTAGGTGGGGATTTTAATGGTACAGAAAACGAATTGTTAGACCGGAATCAAAAAGAGCCTCACCAAGCTTCCCAGCAAGCCATGCAGAAGCTTGTCTCGTCCACGGCCTGGTGGACGTGTGGAGGAGGATGCACACAGGCTGAGACAGTACACTTGGTCCCACAGTAAAGAAAAACCGCCTCTCTTTAGCACGATTGACCGTTTTTATTGTTTTAAATATCATTTTAATGTGTTTGGAGGATGTGCCAAAATAAAAATAGCTAGGGCAGACCACTCTTAAACTTTTAGGGAGGCTGATGGCTATTTATTTGTCCCGTAGAGACAGACTGCAGGGAGGACCTCACCTTGATGCTGTGGCTCTGTGGAAGTGTAACGTTAAAGCTAGAATTAGGCTGGAGTTTCACTTCCACAGAGTCACGCAGAACATGGAGGATTTTATGCAGTTGTGGGGTTTTAAAAAGATTTTATGTGAAGTGTCTGAAGGAAAAGAACTTCAATTTAACAAGCTTCTTATGTAAGAATTTTATGTAAATGACATTTGGTTTTAACTCAATTGTTTAATTGTTTGGCCTTTTGTAATTAAAATTTTGTTAAAAGTCAAAAAAAAAAAAGTCTTTTTCTTCTTCTTCTTCGTGTGGGAGGAGTGTGAGTGAAGGAGCGGAAGAGAGAGCGCGTAAGAAAACTCTGTTTGAGTGGTTTTTCTTACTTTTTCCTGTCCTTTTTCACTGGGTGAGTGTAAATATTGTGTATATAGTTGTTTTACTTTGGTTGTTAGGTTTTTTTTGGTGGGTTTTGGTGGCCGTCGGGTTTTGCCCGGCGGCAGGTCGGCGTCTTGAACGCCATGGTGGTGGGTGGTGGTTCTGGCGTCTTCTCCGCGCTGACACGGAGGAACGGCATCAAGGTGGGTGCCGGGTCTCCGTGCAGCGTGGAGGACGTTTGTTTGGCAGTGGGTGAGGTTATTGGACATGGATCCATCAAGTCCGCGGCTCGAATGAACGAAGCCGCGGTATTGTTTGTTGAGCGGGTTGAGCAGGCGAACCTGTTGGTCGAGTCGGGCATTTCTGTGAATGGCTCGTTCCTTCAGGTGTCGCCGCTCACGCAGCCCGCTACCAGGGTGATTTTATCGAATGTCCCTCCGTTCATTAGTGACGAGTTTCTCGTTAAAGAGCTCTCTCGTCACGGAAAGGTGGTTTCCCCCGTTAAAAAGATTCTGTCGGGGTGTAAATCACCTTTGCTGAAGCATGTTTGTCTCCCACCGG